>NC_092372.1:144643031-144943031 GCF_030028105.1 Mobula birostris | reverse complement strand
TAGGTAATGAACTACAATTTCCTGAGAGAGGAAAAGGTTTTGTGGTAGAGTGTTGATGCATTTAGCTCTTGCATTGTGTAAAATCCATTCTCCAAATTGCTTTCATTACTCTTTTATTGCAGAACACCAGTATGATATTATAATTCAAACCGCCTACTGTTGGTTTTAATCTGCAATAATTGTAAATGGGTAGCATTCATCTTAAGACAAAAAGTTTCATGTTAATTACACAAACAAAAGAGGCATTCTGTTCTGATTTTTAATCATAGTATGTGGCTGATAGAATTACTGAGCAAAATTGTTTGAAGTGAGGTTGTGAGATTCTAAAGTAAACTCTGATTCCTATCCCCACTGGAAACATTAGCCTGTTTCATATTTTGGCAAAATAGTGGAGAACATTAGAAGTTAATATGATGAATGTTATTTTATTGGTATATTGTGAAATCCATCACTAAGCTCCCAAATCACCCAGGACATGCCTTCTTTTCATTGCT
This sequence comes from Mobula birostris, assembly GCF_030028105.1. Classification (NCBI taxonomy): domain Eukaryota; kingdom Metazoa; phylum Chordata; class Chondrichthyes; order Myliobatiformes; family Myliobatidae; genus Mobula; species Mobula birostris. Next base: position 144,942,537 of record NC_092372.1, on the reverse strand, counting down.
ACTATCGGCAACGAGGTACAAAAGCCTGGTTATTGCAGCAAAGTCTGGTTTTTTAATTCAGTAGAACAAATTTTAACATTTCAGAGGCTTCAAAACTGGATGCATTTTTTTAAATACAAGTTGGCTGCAGTGTCAAGGATAGCATTGTGCTTCTTAAGAGATATTGGAGCTGCAGTCATCCAGGCAACTGAAGGTTATTCTGTCATACACCTGACTTGTTGCTTGTAGATGGTGAAGAGTACTTGGGTTTTCATCAGGCGAATTACTCACCTCAGGATCCCCAGCTTTGTCACCTGTTCTTGCAGTATTTATGTCCATGACCTTCCATCGCTGGTCAACATTGACTCCCTTCAGCTGAGGTCAACATTCAATGCTTGTTTTGAAGTGCCCCTGAGAAGGTGGGGGTGAACTGTCTGCTTAAACGTCTGCAGTCCTGGTTTAGATACTTCCTCAATATTATTAGGGAGGAAGTTCCAGTCGTTAGATCCAGCAAGAATGAGGAAACAGTGATATACCAAGTCAGTATGATGTGTGACATGGAGGATAACCTGCAGGTAGTGGTGTTCCCTTGTGCCTGGTGTGATTCTCCTTCCTTGTGGTGGTGATCGTGGGTTTGGGACATGCAGTGCCATGCATTTTGTAGACACCACACACTGTAGCCACTGCGCCCTCAGTGATGGAAGGAATTATTGCTTACATTGGTGAAGGGTGCACCAATTGAGTGGTCTGAAGTGTCATGCATGGTGTCAAGCTTCTTAAGGGTTGTTGGATCTACAGTTATCCAGGTAAGTGGAGAGAATTCCATTACGACTTGTGCATTGTGGGTGGTGGATAAGATCTGGGTTGTCAGGAGGTGAATTGCTCACTTCAGATTTCAGACACCCCAATCTCTTCATGTTCTTGCAGTCACAACATTTATATGCCCGATCCCCGATCTCTACTCAGCATTGACCTCCAGGAATAATGATCTTCTTTCAATCATTTATGACAGCCTTTCTTTTTCATTGCAATATGTACTATCTTGGTGCCATTGAATCTTATTTGACTCTCTCGGAGATAATCTTTGCCTGACAGTTTAGTGGCATGAATGTTAATTACTACGTACACATGACGTAATTTTGTGTATATGGTGAGGTATTGTGACTAGGCTAGAACATAATGCAATCACCGGGGAACATCGTGACAAATTATTGAAGGAAAGGCGTTCATCTGGTAACTGAAGGTAAGCAGGTCTAGAATACTATCCTGTGACGATGTCTCAGGGGATGATTGATATCTATTGACAGTAACCATCACTCTTTGTGAGATAAAGCTCTAACCATTGGGATTTAATTCCCTTGATGCCCATTGACCATTTATTAGGGTTGCTTGAAGCCACTTTCTTTCAAGTTATGTCTTGATGTCAAGGGCAGTCACTCTCACCTCATCTCACCTCTGGAATTCAGCTCTTGGTTCCACATTTGGTCTAAGGCTCTGATGAGATTCCAAGTCAAATGGTTTTGATGAAGCTTTGACTGAGCAGTGAGCAGGGTATCGGTGTCTATATGCCTGTTGCTAGCAGTCAACGACACTGTCCATTGTTTTGCTAATGATTGTGAGTAGATTGATTGGACAGCAATTGTCCAGCACAGATTTGTACATAAGTCATAGCAAGGTAACTTTACACATTGCTGGGTAGATGCCAGAATTGTAACAACACTGTAAACAGCACTACCAGAGGAGCAGCACAGATCCTTAGTACCACAGTTGAGGTAGTTTTCCGATTTGATAGCCTCTGTTTTATCTAGTACTCTCAACAGTTTCTTGGTATCACTTGAAATTGGCTGAAGAATGGCATCTGCAATGGTGCTGACCTCACAAGCTGGCATAAATAAGTCAGCTGATAGGCACTTCTGGTTGGACACAATTATGAATGTTTCAGCCTAGTTTTTGTTACGTGGTAGGCCCTGCCATCATTGATGATGAGGATGTTATTGGAGCATCCTCCTCCTATTAGATTCTTAGTTCTCCACCACCATTTTTGTCTAAATGTGCTAGGACTGCAGAGATTTGATCTAATCCATTGGTTGTGAGATTTCTGTCTATTTCTTGAAAATCCAAAAACAACACAGAAGATGATGAAAGTCTGAAGTAACCCATTCTGATGAAAGGTCTCACTCTTGAAATTTTAATTCAGTTTCTCTTTCTTTAGAGGCAGGAAAATTTGCCAAGTGTTTCTAGCATTTTCTGCTTTAGTCTGTTGCATTCTGTTTTTGCTGAATTGCACTCACCTTCTCCATCTTGGAGCTTCACAAGATTGACACCTTTTTTTTAGATATGACTGCTAGTGTTCCTGGTTTGTCTTCTGCTCTGCTCGTTGAACTGGGTTCAATGTATGGCATAATACTAGCAGTACCATAAGGATATGGCTGATCATAGAATTACATACCTTGTTAGTGAACATTTCTGCTGTTGCTGATGGTCCAAAATGCTTCATGAATGCCTGGTTTTGTGATGTCAGATTTGGTCTGAGTCTATCCCATCTAGTATAACTTAGAGCTATTTAACCCAATAGAGGGTGTCCCCAGTCTGAAGATGGAATTTGTCTCTACAAGATTTATGTAGTGGTCACTTCTACAAATGCCATCATCAAGAGATGCACCTGCCAAGGGAAGATAGGGAAGAGCAGTCTAAGTAGTTTATTCAGACTTACGGCTCAAGTTCAGTTAATGGAGAAGTTACCAAGCTAGTGTAGATGTTGGTCACTGAAGTCTCTCACCCACAATGTATCCTGAGGACCCTTGCTACTTTTACTGCTTCTTGATATATTATTGGTATTGGTTTGTTATTGTCACAAGTATGGGAATGTAGTGAAAACTTAGTTTAGGAGCTCAGCAAGACAGGCAGAATCTGGGGAATTAATAGACAACGTTTTGGGCTGAGACCCTTCATCAGGACTATATGCAGAATATAGTGATACTGTTACGGAACAAGTGCAGTTGAACAGTGAGGAGCACTGAGGCATTGACTGAGGGAAGACTATATGGTAACCAGAAGGAGGGGACCAGTACCATTCTGAATACTCTTCCTCCACTCCACAGTGATCATGAGCAGGAGATTAACCGAAGTCAGTGGGGATATTGAAGAATAAGAAAATCATTCTCAGGATTAAAAAAAATACGTTTGTATTTACCAAGGGAGTAGCTCCTCCCTTGACAATGGTGCTCTTGTTCTTCAATATCGTCCAGCTGTCTATTGACATTCTGCAAACCTTTCAGAAAGCTTTGTTTTAATTACTCAGGTAAATCCTTCCTTCTGCTGCATTATCTGCTTCCCCTCCCTTCGCTACCACATCCGCATTATTGTAAGGTATAATGCGGCTGCTAATTCCCTCTCCATTGTTTTCGAGGCTGTCTCTAACTCCATTCTAATCTTTTGTAACTCCTTATAACTTCAAGAGCATGTTTCTTTGCACTCTTAAGGGTTTTGTCAATGCTGTTGGAATTGTGATATTTTCAAACATCAACCAATTGTTCATTTATATTTTCATGTTCCATTCACAAGAGACTGATATTGAACTTAGCAAATCAAAATGACTGATTATTAGTGTAGTAGATCTATTATTAAAATAGTTGCAGTACGTTGGTTTAGTATTTTTATATACATTATTTGTAAATGTTCTTTTGCCATCTAGTGTCAGACATTCATAGTGCACCAATTTTTATGTGGCTGATGTTTCTACTAAGTTACTAACAAAATCAATCATCTAATGAAAGTTGAGAAGTCAACTGTCCTTTTAACAGAGTGACCAATGAGCAGTTTAATCTCATATTTTCAATTATGTTTCACTTGAATGTAATAAAACAAAAAGTGTTGATACTTCTTTATTTTCTTTTGCTGTTCGTGAGTTGTGTAAGGCTTTTGAACCTGACATGGGATATATATATATTACATTTACTAATGTGTGTAACCCAACATGGATTCTGAAAGCAGCAGCAAGTTGTTCTGCATTGTGATAAATTTAAGAGAAAAGGAGTGAAGGATGTTGTCCAATGAGCCATTTACTACTGTCCCGAAGTTCTCCCACCCAAAATGTCCATCAATTGTGACATCACATTGATTCATCACTGTGCTGTCTCTCCTGCTAGATATTGCTACAAATACATTAAATATGGCAGACGTTTTAGAGAACAGAAGTGCTTGCAGTGGGGAGATCCACTTTCCGTTATTAGTGGTAGCTTCCCAAGAAAGCTTCCTAAGCTTTGGTTCTGTCATCCTTTTCCTTTAGTAGCATTGGGAAATCAAGAACTCTGGGAGGAGGGACATTTGGGGGAGATAACCATATAACCGTATAACAATTACAGCACAAAAACAGGCCATCTCGGCCCTTCCAGTCCGTGCCGAACGCTTACTCTCACCTAGTCCCACCGACCTGCACTCAGCCCATAACCCTCCATTCCTTTCCTGTCCATATATCTACCCAATTTAACTTTAAATGACAATATCAAACCTGCCTCAACCACTTCTGCTGGAAGCTCGTTTCACACAGCTACCACTCTCTGAGTAAAAGAAGTTCCCCCTCAAGTTACCCCTAAACTTTTGCCCTTTAACTCTCAACTCATGTCCTCTTGTTTGAATCTCTCCTACTCTCAATGGAGTAATGGCAACATTAAGAAGGTAAAAAACTTAAACAGCCCCAATGGTGGGCGTCCGTGATGATGGATGCCACCTTCCTGAGATATTGCATTTTGCAGATGTCCTCAAGGATGAGGAGAGTTGTACCCATGGTGGAAACGGATAGGTGCCTACTTGTCAGCATGGACATGAAAGATGCTTTATAATTACCACTATGACATATTGTGCTTTTACAGAAGAATGAATGAGTCTTGAAAACATTTTATCAGGCAACACCATCAAACAACAAAAATAAGTCAGGAGCCAGTTGCATGGGTTTCTGGAGAGAGGTGATGAACTACATTTCAAATTGTTGTGGGCAGTATCCAGAGACAATCTCAAGTAGTCAGTCTTTCTTTATTCCAAAAATTTTCTTTTAAAATTACATGTGGTGTGGCAGATTATTGTAGATTCTACTGTGCGTTCCATTGCTCCAATCTTCAGACACTGCTGCCTTTAGGGGGTTTGCCCTCATTTTGAAAGAGGTTGGCAATGTTACAGCAATACATTACAAGCTGCCAATGAATAGAGCAAGTTATGTTGGCAGATCCTTATTTAATTTCACTTGGTAGTAGATGAAATGAATTTGGGGTTATTTTGGTGTCCATATGATCATGGTGCTAATCACAAGGCAAAAAAATTCAATGAAAGTAAATCTTGCTCTCTCATTTTTAGATTGAATCAGAATAATTGTGTGATTTTTGTACAATAAAACATTGAAATACTGAATGATGAAGAAAGTCCCTCTGAGCTCACCTATCAAGAAAGCAACTAGTCTCACCACAATCCCAGTGAACAATTCTAAAGTTATCATCTTCGTAATCCTACCTGCAACATTAACAATAAGTACTCCTGCTTGAGTACTGTCGGGGGGGGAATGGCCTACCTGGGGGAAGCAACAGTGGCTGAGCCTCTGGCACAGAGTCTGGCCCTGTGGCACAGAAGGGTAGGGAAAGGAAGAAGGCAGCAGTAATGGGGGACTCTATAATTAGGGGGTCAGACAGACAATTCTGTGCACGCAGGAAAGAAACGCAGATGGTAGTTTGCCTCCCAGGTGCCAGGGTCCGGGATGTTTCTGATTGCGTCCACGATATCCTGAAGTGGGAAGGTGAACAGCCAGAGGTCGTGGTACATACTGGTACCAATGACACAGGTAAGAAAATGGAGGAGTTCCTGAAAACAGATTATAGGGAGTTAGGAAAGAAGTTGAGAAGCAGGACCTCAAAGGTAGTAATCTCAGGATTACTGCCTGTGCCATTTGACAGTGAGTATAGGAATAGAATGAGGTGGAGGATAAATGCATGCCTGAGGGATTGGAGCAGGGGGCAGGGATTCAGATTTCTGGATCATTGGGACCTCTTTTGGGGCAGTCATGACCTGTAGAGAAAGTACAATAAGACCCTTAACAATTAGACGGAAGTATCCTGGCAGGGAGGTTTGCTAAGGCTATTGGGGAGAGGTTAGGGTTCAAACCAGAATGGCTGGGAACTAAACTGAAGAAGTGGAGGAAGGGGTGGTTGGCTCGCATACATAGAAAGCTTGGAGACAGTGCGAGAGGGAGGATAGGCAGGTGATAGAGAAAGGATACACTTAGACCGATGATTTGAGATGTATCTATTTTAATGCAAGAAGCATCATGAACAAAGCAGATGAGCTTAGAGTGTGGATCAGCACTTGAAGCTATGATGTTGTGGCCATTACAGAGACTTGGATGGCTCGGGCAGGAATAGTTACTTAGAGTGCCAGGATTTAGATGTTTCAGAAAGGACAGGGAGGGAGGTCAAAGAGGTGGGGGCGTGGCACTGCTGATCAGAGATAGTGTCACGGCTGCTGAAAAGGAGGAAGTCATGGAGGGATTGTCTACTGAGTCTCTGTAGGTGGAAGTTAGAAACAAGAAGGGGTCAATCACGTGACTAGGTGTTTTTTAAACCACCCAATGGTAACAGGGACATCGAGGAGCAGATAGGGGGACAGATTCTAGAAAGGTGTGACAATAACAGGGTTGTTGTGGTGGGAGATTTTAATTTCCCAAATATTGATTGGCGTCTCCCTAGACTAAGAGGTTTAGATGGGGTATAATTTGTTAGGTGTGTTCAGGAAGGTTTCCTGACACAATATTAGATAAGCCTAGAAGAGGAGAGGCTGTACTTGATCTGGTATTGGGAAATGAACCTGGTCAGGTGTCAGGTTTCTCAATGGGAGAGCATTTTGGAGATAGTGATCACAATTCTATCTCCTTTACCATAGTATTGGAGAGGGATAGGAACAGACAAGTTAGGAAAGCATTTAATTGGAGTAAGGGGAAATATAAAGCTATCAGGCAGGAACTTGGAAACATAAATTGGGAATAGATGTTCTTAAGGAAATATACAGTAGAAATGTGGCAAATGTTCAGGGGATATTGGCATGGTGTTCTGCATAGGTACGTTTCAATGAGACAGGGAAAGGATGGGAGGGTAAAGGAAACGTGGTGTACAAAGGCTGTTGAAAATCTAGTCAGGAAGAAAAGAAAAGCTTATGAAAGGTGAAAAAAACTAGGTAATGATAGAGATCTAGATGATTATAAGGCTAGCAGGAAGGAGCTTAAGAATGAAATTAGGAGAGCCAGAAGGGGCCATGAGAAGGCCTTGGCGAACAGGATTAAAGAAAACCCCAGGATTCTACAAGTATGTGAAGAGCAAGAGGATAAGACATGAGGGAATAGAACCAATCAAGTGTGACACTGGATAAGTGTGCATGGAACCTGAGGAGATAGCTGCGGTGCTTAATGAATACTTCGCTTCAGTATTCACTATGGAAAAGGATCTTGGCGATTGTAGGGATGCCTTATAGTAGATTGAAAAGCTTGAGCATATAGACATTAAGGAAGAGGACGTGCTGAAGCTTTTAGAAGCATCAGGTTGGATAAGTCTCCAGGACCGGATGAGATGTACCCCAGGCTACTGTGGGAGGCGAGGGAGGAGATTGCTGAGCCTCTGGTAATGATCTTTGCATCCTCAATGGGGACGGAGGAGCTTCTGGAGGATTGGAGGGTTGCAGATGTTGTTCCCTTATTCAAAAAAGGGAGTAGAGATAGCCTGGGAAATTATAGACCACTGAGTCTTACATCAGTGGTTGGTAAGTTGATGGAAAAGATCCTGAGAGGCGGGATTTATGAACATTTAGAGAGGTATAATTTGATTAGAAATAGTCAGCATGGCTTTGTCAAAGGCAGGTTGTGCCTTACGAGCCTGATTGAGTTTCTTGAGGATGTGACTAAACACGTTGATGAAAGTAGAGCGGTAGATGTAGTGTATATGGATTTTAGCAAGGCATTTGATAAGGTACCCCATACAAGGCTTATTGAGAAAGTAAGGAGGCATGGGATCCAAGGGGACCTTGTTTTGTGGATCCATAATTAGCTTGCCCACAGAAGGCAAAGAGTGGTTGTAGACGGGTCACATTCTGCATGGAGGTCGGTCACCAGTGGGGTGCCACAGGGATCTGTTCTGGGACCCCTTCTGTTCGTGATCTTTATAAATTATCTGGATGAGTAAGTGGAGGGATGGATTCATAAATTTGCTGATGCCACAAAGATTGGGGGTGTTGTGGATAGTGTGGAGGGTGGTCAGAGGTTACAGCGGGACATTGATAGAACGCAAATCTGGGCTGAGAAGTGGTAGATGGAGTTCAACCCAGATAAGTGTGAGGTGGTTCATTTTGGTAGGTCAAATATGATGGCAGAATATAGTATTAATGGTAAGACTCTTGACAGTGGGGAGGATCAGAGGGATCTTGGGGTCTGAGTCCATAGGACACTCAAAGCTGCTGTGCAGGTTGATTCTGTGGTTAAGAAGGCATACACACTTTCATTAACCATGGGATTGAGTTTAAGAGCTGAGAGGTAATGTTGCAGCTATATAGGACCCTGGCCAGACCACACTTGGAGTACTGTGCTCAGTTCTGGTCACTTCACTACAGGAAGGATATGGAAACTAGAAAGGGTGCAGAGGAGATTTATAAGTATGTTGCCTGGATTGGGGAGCATGCCTTATGAGAATAGGTTGAGTGAATTTGGACTTTTCTCCTTGGAGTGAAAGAGGATGAGAGGTGACCTGATAGAGGTGTATAAGATGATGAGAGGCATTGATCGTGTGGATAGTCAGAGACTTTTTCCCAGGGCTGAAGTGGCTATCATGAGAGGGCACAGTTTTAATTTGCTTGGAAGCAGGTACAGAGGAGATGTCAGGGGTAAGTTTTTTTTTACGCAGAGAGTGGTGAGTGCGTGGAATGGGCTGCTAGTGATGGTGGTGGGGGCAGATACGATAGGGTCTTTTAAGAGACTCCTGGATAGGTACATGGAGCTTAGACAAATTGAGGGCTATGGGTAACCCTAGGTAATTTCTAAAGTAACTACATGTTCGGCACAGCATTGTGTGTCAAAGGGCCTGTATTGTGCTGTATTATTCTAAGACCTAGTCACAGTTAGTGACATCTTTGAGTAGGGCTGTCAACAATTTTAATTGTGTAATTTTGGGGGTCACTGAATTTAGCCGTTATGCCATTGCAAAGATGCATCAGTGGTATGGACCCCAAACTCAATCTCATTTTTTTCTCTTCAAGATCCTTAAAATCAACCTTTTGAGCAAGCATATGGTCATCTGCACTAATATCTCCTCATGTGTCCTGCTTTCTATAGTATGTTTGCCAATGCTTGGTGAACAATTATCAAATGTTAAAGACACATTTATTAATGTAAGTCCCAGCAGGCAGATATTCACATATCACAGGCCACAATTTGAATTAGTTCAACATGTGAATGAGTTTTATTTGGTTTTGGCTTTAGAATGTCAAGTGGTGTGATAGTTTTGAAGATGGAGATTGGATCAGGTTGTCGGTGGGGTGGAATGAGAAATATCATGGTCTCAATAATTTGTTCCTGCGGCACTATTTTTCTCAGCTGGATGTGACTAGCAGTTGCTTATCCCCGTAGTGGAACATGCTGGTTTGAATTCAACTGGGCAATATATTATCTTGTGCTGATTATTAATCAAGACAAGACGTTGTTAACTCAGCAAATGTTTAGGACTTCTTTAGGTCTGGTCACCACATTTGAGTCAAAAGATTGAGGGCTCACTCTCTTTGTCTGATGGGCAGCTCTACCATCTGCTCAAACTGCTATCGTTAAATGAAGTGCTTGCTAATGACTATACACTTGTTGCAAGTGCAAATGTAAATGGGAAAGTGTTTGTCATATTCCTGTGCCTATATTCATTCATCAGTAAAACAGCGTTTTTATCTCATTGTTTGTTTGGACTGCTCTGTAAGATGGAATCTTACAATATTTGGTTTGAAAAATCAATGCACTACAGAGAACTGCATTATATTTAAACTAGTTTAATGTATTTATTTAAAATGTTCAAGTTCTATTTGAAATGCAAACCCTTTTGTCATTACCATCTTGTGTAAAATAATATTATCAGCATAGCAAGTGAGATTATCTGCTCATATTTTGGATGTGTTTGAAACAAAAATTCATTGTTAACTCTTTTTTTCATAATTATAGGTAATATGTGTTCATGGAAATAACCCTCAGAAATCAGAACTTCTAAAAACTGGCAGCCCTAAGAACACACAAAAGCACATATGGACAGAAAGTAGCAAGGATCTGTCTATCAGTCGCCTGCTTTCACAGACATTATCTGGCAAAGAGAATGCTACTGCTGTGGACCTGCACTATGAAACTCCAGTACCTTATTCGGACCAGGATATTTGGGATTGGTTACGAAATGCCTCAGATCAGAAGGAGCCCCACCCTCGTGCTAAGAGACGCCCTATAGTAAAAACAGGAAAGTTCAAGAAAATGTTCGGCTGGGGAGACTTTCATTCTAACATCAAAACTGTCAAGCTAAACTTACTCATCACTGGCAAAATAGTGGACCATGGGAATGGTACTTTCAGCGTCTACTTCCGCCACAATTCCACTGGCCAGGGGAATGTCTCCGTCAGCCTGGTGCCCCCTACAAAAATTGTGGAATTTGACTTGGCTCAACAGACGGTGATTGATGCCAAAGATTCAAAGACATTTAACTGCCGCATTGAGTACGAGAAAGTAGACAAGGCGAAGAAGACTACACTTTGTAACTATGATCCATCGAAAACTTGTTACCAGGAGCAGACCCAAAGCCACGTGTCATGGCTCTGCTCCAAACCTTTTAAAGTCATATGTATTTATATTTCATTCTACAGTACAGATTACAAACTAGTGCAGAAGGTGTGTCCCGATTACAATTACCACAGTGACACTCCTTATTTCCCCTCTGGCTGAGTGTGTCTAATAAAACGGTTACTGTAATTATGTTACTGCAATGAATTCTATATCTTTGTCTTCATTTGTATGAATGGTTTGTACTGTATATAGTTAACCAGTGTTATTTGACCTACCTATGAACATTAATGTATAACCGTCTCTCTTGCTTGTTTATGGGTTTAAAGAGCAAATGCAATGAAAAATAATCTTTTATTTGTGTAGCAGTTATAGCTTACAAGAAACTCATGTACAAAGAAGCAATTATTAAAATTAATGTAACTGGTGAAGAAACAATTTAAGAGGTATACATATGCCATATTACTCATTGTCTGTATTAAAGTATTTTATTTCTGAAAGATGGTATGTAAATAGGAATAAAATACTAATAGATTTCAGTTTGAAAATGTGGATACACCCTAGTTATGTCACATTAACAATATTTGCTACTTTTCCAGGGAGTTCTTCTTTTAATTGATGAATGTGTGGATATGATTTTTTTTTTGCTACAGGGTTTTACCTGGCTGAATCTTGCTGAATGAGGTGGACACCCAAACAGCAACAAACTTCCACAAACCAAAAATTTAATATTGCTGCTGATATAATTACTTACAATGAATTTTGTTTGAGTGGTGATGCACCCTCCGTGTCAGTTGCAGCACCCTCAGTATTTGGCAATTATATACAACTGCTGACAAAGTTGACTAATTTGAACTCAGCTTTTTCTTCAGACACAGGCTGAACAGCAGACAATAAGAATAGAGTATTGTAACACTTGCAGTTCCACTGAACACAACAATTAAAACCGAACATTAATTGTTTAAGTACCAAAATGGGGTCCAATCATTATCATAGTAATCAAACATCCTATCAAACTTCAGAAAGAAATATGATGACTGGCCTTTTATAAAGGTGTAATATCGGTAAAGAAGCTCAGGTAAAAGAGTTGAGTGACTGTTATGATTGTAAGCTGGCTGTGCATTTTACATCATATATCTTCTTTGATTTAAATGGAAATAAATATCAGGAAAGTGTAAACTAGGCAGCCAATTTGATATCAATTGTTCTGACTGAATGCAAAATTTGTCAAAGTATGAGCGAGGTATGGAATCACAGATTATAGTATAAACCAAGTGTAAAGTCTTGACAGAATGTTCTGCACACCAATTGAACTTTTAATTCCATAATAAGTTATTTTTATAATTTCATCAGGTATAGTTTGGCTTCTGCTTATAAATTAATTAGTTGTTTCTAATATTTAATAATTTATATAAATTGTTATGAGTGATTCCCCTTTAATACATTGCCTACCTAAACTGTACAATGGGGAAAACATTTCAAAGGCATTAGTATTCAGATGAGTCAGCTTTTTATGTCACTCTGTGGCTCCATCCTCAGTGCAATATTTGATATACTATGAAACATGAAATTTGCAGTTACTAGGCATCAGAAGTTGTCTGAAGGCTGTTACTCCTGCTTAAGATATCACAATAGTTCATATTACACACTGGAAACATCAAAAATAAAGGATTTGTAATGAAGAATAATGTGTAGATTACCCACTCACACTCAGTAGCCATTTTATTTGGGATAGGAAGTACCTAAACTGGCCACTGAGCATATTTCTGTACGTCTGTGGTCGACCGCTGAGGTAGCCCAACCACTTCAGGGTTAGATGTGTTGTGCATTCAGAGATGTTCTTTTCCACAATACTGTTGTACAGCATTGTTATATGAGTCACTGTCACTTTACTGCCAGCTTGAACCAGTCTGGCCATTCTCCTCTGACCTCTCTCATTAACAAGGTATTTTCACCCACTGAACTGCTGCTCACTGGCTGTTTTTTTTTGTTTTTCACACCATTCTCTGTAAACTTTGTGCATGAAAATCCCAGGAGATCAGCAGTTTCTGACATACTCAAATCATCCCATGTGGCACCAACAATCATTCCATGGTTAAAGTAAAGAAGATCCCATTTCTTCCGCATTCTGTTTGATCTGAACCCTCTGGTTATGTCTGCATCCCTTTATGCAATGAGTTTCTGCCCCATGACTGGCAGGTTAGACGTTTGTATTAATGTACTGGTGTATCTAATAAAGCGGTCACTGAGAGAGAGAGAGAGAGAGAGAGAGAGAGAGAGAGAGAGACAGAGAGAGACAGAGAGAGAGAGAGAGAGAGAGAGAGAGAGAGAGAGAGAGAGAGAGAGAGAGAGTGTGGCGGGGGGGGGGGGGGTGGTCCGGGGGAGTATACAGTACGCATGTGTGTGTATGTGTGTATATGTATATATATACACATACACATACAGAATTGGGCAATCGCCTAAAAGCAATAAAATGCTTGCCTCATATCTCCCTGAGAGAATTTCAACTTCCTTGGTTGTCTGCAGGGTTATCAACAACCTTCCTCAGAAGTACTTCAGGGAAATAGCTGATATTCTCTTGAGGAGCCTTGTATACATGAACAGACTTTGAGAGGTTGAAGGTGTCATTGCTATTGGATCACATTGTTGATAGCACTACATTATAACAATTAGATACAAATATACTGCAGAGAGTTATTCCGATCGTCATGCTCAGGAAACTTGTTTCTGAAGGCTTGTGACATGGCAGGCACCTCAGTTAATTTATTAGACTCCAATTGATCTCTACTAGCAATTAAATAATCAATCTACCATTCTAACAACAAAGAGCTGTTAGAAATGCCGCAGCATTTTTATTTAATTATTTCATTTGACTGTATATTTTTGAGATTTAGCCCAGTTAGTCTTAAAGGTTTAGGTATTTTTACAATACCATTGAAGTCAATAGCAACCGTACAAAATTCATCTGATGTTATCCAATAATTTACTGATGAAGCTTGAAGGTAAAAATCAGAGAAAAACAGAAATTCCAGTGAAATAGTCCTTACAATTACTTTTAATTTCTACTTTGCCTTTATAAGCATATTTTTAAATATTCACATAAACAGGAAAGTTGACATGCAGCACCCGGATGGGTAAAAATCACCTTCCTGTTCTGGACTGCTATCTTATATCTCTGCTGAAGATAGAAGGGCGGCTCTTTTGACAGCCTTGAAAATAACTGAGGGGATTAAGAAGCTAGTTTCTCGCATTCCCATTGCTTGAAATGCAAGGAATCATTTCCCTCTGACTTCATTTTTTCCAGATGGTGTTTCGCACGCTGCTGAATATTGAGTCCCAGCAGAAGGAGAAGCAAAGTCATAATGACTATCCCCAGCTAAAATGTACATTTGCTTCCTACAGAAGGGAGGGGTGCAAGTGCTGACACATGTGAAATAAACATTGAGAAATGGCATAACGTAGGGGAGACTGAGTTTCAAGGTTATCAGGTACTGAGCTAGAAGGAATACAAAATAACAGAAATGCCTTGTATTCACAGGGGACTAGTGGTCCTCTGGATACAAAGACATTGATAAAAGTGTACAGGAGATTCCAGCTCCAGGGATATGATGCAATGACAAAAGGGTAAATCCCTAAGAAGAGTGGCCAAAATTGATGAATGCACTTTTAAATTTCACTTGCTACCAACTACACTGCTGGCCTTGGACACGGCTCATGAACTATATCATGTTTACTGAGCTACCACCAATTTCTGTTGGTTAGAATACACGCGCATCATGTTGCTTGACTCATCCAGCAATGCAGCGACATTCCACCGGCATTTCATAACTGGTGCATACTGCCAAACCATTCCACTCTCAAAGCTACATCATCCAATCAGCTGGTCAATATCTGATGACCCAGTTTTCTCTCTCCCTCAGGAGAAAACAAGAGAAAATAATGACTGGTGGAGGGCATTGACGCAGTTTGGAACCCTCATCAAAGCTAATGGTGATGACCACAGTCCGACCAACCCTTGTAGAGCCTGCGGTGAGGCTCAAGCTATCAAAGATAAAAGAATTATCACATTTTCCTTCTCATAATACACATCCCATCACAGTTTTATGTACAATCTCTTCTGATTTACAAGTGCAGGCAGGGTAAGTATCTTTCCCCCCTTCTCCACCACACATCATTTTTTATTCTGGATAGTCAAAGCTGGCAAATTAATGAAGGAAGGAACCATTATCTCTTTATTCCATACAGAATCCTCAGCTCAAGTGCTGATACTGTAGGTCATTGTAGAGGTACAGAATCTACCTGTGGTAAGGGAACGCACATGAACAGTCTACAGCCAGTGTAGTGATGGTGCACTATCCTGATATGTTAATCCATGGCCTCCTCTACTGTCAAGATGAAGCCACACTCAGGTTGGAGGAATAACATCTTATATTCCGTCTGGGTAGCCTCCAATCTGATGGCATGAACATTGATTTCTCTAACTTCCGTTAATGCCCTTCCTCCACTTCTTACCCCATCCCTTCTTTCTTTCTTTCTTTATTATTTTTTTACTTTTTTTCTCTCTCTGTCCCTCTCACAGTAACTCCTTGCCTTCTCTCCATCTTCCTCTGGTGCTCCCCTCCCCCTTTCTTTCTCCCCAGGCCTCCCGTCCCATGATTCCCTCCCTTCTCCAGCTCTGTATACCATTGCCAATCAACTTTCCAGCTCTTAGCTTCATCCCTCCCAGTCCTGTCTTCTCCTATCATTTTGGATCTTCCCCTCCACCTCCCACTTTCAAACCTCTTATTATCTCTTCTTTCAGTTAGTCCTGATGAAGGGTCTCGGCCTGAAATGTCGACTGTACTTCTTCCTATAGATGCTGCTCGGCCTGCTGCGTTCCACCAGCATTTTGTGTGTGTTGCTTGAATTTCCAGCATCTGCAGATTTCCTCATGTTAGTGTGGGTGACAGTTGATTGGAGGAGTTTGAGGAGGCATGATGTAGGATACAGCTGATAGACGCACACTGTGAAATACTTAGCTTGTTGGGAAGCTTTTCAGGAAGCCTGCATTCCGGCTCAGGAGCTAGGAAGCATCATGCATCAACTTGGTACAAAATGCTGCTCAGAGTTTGGAGGTCCCCCTTTTCAGAAAGGAACTCTTTTGCACAATTGTGGACTCAGCCTCCAGTGCCTGACCGTGACATCACAGTAAGTAGGAGCAGAAATAAGCCACATGCACGTTGAGTTTCCTTCACGAGTGATTTTCCTGCTCTGTTTCCATTATTATCCTACAGTCCAAAACCTACCTTCACTGGCCTTTAATCTGCTTAATGACTCAGCTCCTACTGGTTTTTTTCTCCAAATTAGTAGCTCTAGCCTTTGGACACTAGTCCAGCAACTTGACCAACCTTCTCCTGCACATTAGAGAATTGAGCTGTCATGATGTTGAGATTGGGTTTTGACTCTTGCTAGGTACTACAGAATGGTTTGGACAATGGTACCATTATATCAGCACATCACTCATAATGTGTACCCCATTTTATCTGATGGTATGGCTTTCATTGCATGCATGTTTTACATATGTTCATGGATATTGATGGAGATATTAGGGATATTGTTACAGTGTTATCCTTATTGCTTCATTTCTAACACTTTGTTTGTTTTCAAATGTTTAGTGCAGTTGGCACATCACACTGCAATGTGATGGCTACTGGGGATTCCACTGCTCTGTTCATTGCCTTTGGCTGAACAACAGCAGGACCGGAAGAAGCAGAGTTGACTTTAGTTGCAGTATAAGGATATATCTCAAAAGCAATGCAACCCTGTGACATAGGAAAGCCTCTGTTTGTGGCAGAGCAACATGCTCTCCCCATTTACCGCTTATTGGCAAGATGGGATACAATGGAGCAAAATTCCTATAAGATCATAGAGTCCAGAGAGGTACAGCACAGGCCTTTGGCCCATGATATTGTACTAACCCTTTAACCAACTCTAGGGTCAATCTAACCCTTCCCTCCCATATAGCCAAGAGAAAATCTGCAAATTCTGGTAATCCAAGTAACACACACAAAATGCTGGTGGAACTCAGCAGACCAGGCAGCATCTATGGAAAAGAGTACAGTCAATGTTTCGGGCCAAGACCCTTCAGCAAGACTGGAGAAAAAAAGATGAGAAATCGGAGTAACAAGGTGGGGGGAAGGGATGAAGAAACAAAAGATGATAGGTGAAATGGGGGGGGGTGTGGTGAAGTAAATTCATAGGTGAAAGAGATACAGGGCTGGGGAACGAGGAATCTTACAGGAGAGGACAGAAGGCCAAGGAAGAAAGAAAAGGGGGAGCGGCATCTGAGGGAGGGAGGTGATGGCAGGTAGGAAGATAAGGTGAGAGATGGAAAAGAGGATGGGGTATGGGGAAGGGGAGGGGGTTCAGTACCGGAAGTTCAACAAAGCGATGTTCATGCCATCAAGTTGGAGGCTACCCAGATGAATAAAAGGTGTCGCTCCTCCAACCTGCATGCGGCCTCATTGCAACAGTAGAGGAGGCCATGGACTGACATGTTGGATTGGGAATGGGAAGTGGTATTTAAAAGGGCGGCAACTGGGAGATCCTGCTTCTTCAGGAGGATGGAGTGTAGGTGCTCAATGAAGTGGTCAGTAAGACCCGATGTAGATCGGGAGACCGCTTTGTCAGTCCATGGTCTCCTATACTGTCGTGATGAGGCCACACTCAGGTTGAAGGAGCAACACCTTATGTTCCATCTGAGTAGCATCCAACTTGATGGCATGAACATCAATTTCTCGATCTTCCAGTAATGCCCTCCCTTCAATATTCTCAATCCCCTTTTCCCTCTCTCACTTTATCTCCTTGCCCACCCATTGCCTCCACCTGGTGCTCCTCCCCCCTTTTATTTCTTCCATGGTCTTCTGTCCTTTCCTATCAGACTCCCCCTTCTCCAGCCCTGTGTCTCTTTCACCTATCAACTTCCCTGCTCATTACTTCATCCCACCATCCCCCCTCGCCGTTTCACCTATTGCCTTGTGTTTCTTCCTCCCCCACCCCTGCACCTTCTCACTCTGAATCCTCATTTTTTTTTCCTCCATCCTGCTGAAGGGTCTTGGCCTGAAACATTGACTGTACTCTTTTCCATAGATGCTGCCTGGCCTGCAGAGTTCCTCCAGCATGTTGTGTGTGTTCCTTTCACATAGCTTTCTATTTTTCTTTCATGCTTGTGTCTACCTGAGTCTCTTGAGTGTCCCTAATGTATCTGCCTCTACCATCAGCACTGGTAGGATATTCCCTGCCCCTACAACTCTCTCTGATATCCCCCCTATATATTCCTCAAAGCTCCTTAATGTTATGCCTCCTTGTATTAGACATTTCTACCCTGGGAGATAATCTATGCCCATCCACTCTGTCTCTTCCTTTAATCATCTTGTACACCTCTATCAATTTTCCTCTCTTCCTCCTTCACTCCAAAGAGAAAAGGCTTAGCTTGCTCAATTTATCTTCATAAGACCTGCTCTCTAACCCCAGCAGCATCCTGGTAAATCTTCCCTGCACCCTCTTTACATCTTCCACATCCTTCTTATAATGGGGCAATGAGAATTGAACACAATACTCCAAGTGTGGTCTAACTGGAGTTTTATAGAACTGCAACATTATCTCACGGCTCTTGAATTTAATCACTGACTAATGAAGGCCAACGTACCGTATGACTTTTTAACCACTCTATAAACACATGGGATCTTTTAGGGATATATGGATATGAATCCCAAAATCCTCTGTTCCTCCACGCTGTTAAGAATCCTGCTATTAATCCTTTATTCTGCCTTTAAATTTGACCTTCTAAAGTGAATCGCTTTGCACTGTTCTAGATATACAGTATGTTCATGTCTATGGACCAACTTGAAAGAAATACGGTCTTCTGTCTAATCTGTAATTTCAGTTTTAGGTGCCACAAATTGTATACTTTAGAGAAGAAATCCTAACTATTGTAGAAACAGCTTATAGAGGGCTCCATGTTGAGACATAGAAGGAAACATCCTGATGAATCATGGGCATAGAGTCCTGTTTCCACCTTTTCATTCTTGTAGCATATTTTCCTGTCTGCATGGCTTCTGCTCAATTCATGTAGCCCTTCTTAATTCTGAAACTTATTTCTGAGAGCAAAGCGTTTATGCAGAAGTCTTTTGATCAACCATGCATGCTTGGCACTTCTCCTGTAATTCTTTTTAAGATTTCGCTGCACCAAACAACTACCAATAGCTTTGAAGATGTGTACCAATGACCAGAAACAACCAATTTGTATGAATTCATGCATTAGTATTATTGGTGGGGAAAGAGAGTATTGGAGTGAGAAGTTCCTATCTGGATGTGTGCTCTGCCATGCAGAGATTTAAGTGGAGCACTGAGTTCAATAATTATCTTCTACCATTGCATTCATGACTTACATAACCTTCCATATTCATATGACTACTTTCCATATTTGATCTAACAGAATGTAGCCAGAGCATCTCACAGATTGACATTTGTGATGTTCCTTGGGATGGTATCCTATTTTAAATTACCACAATAATGTTTCATAAACTTTTTACTCATACTATTATATATGTACAATAATCTATTTCAAGTTCCAATGAATCATCTTCTTAATTGCATCTTCTCCCCTGTCCCCAACTTTCTTCTTCAAAATTTCCTTCAGACCCGATCAAACTCAAGTAGCCAATTTGTGTATTCAGTGGCCAATTCATTAGGTTCACCCATATACCTGCTTGTTAATACAAATGTCCAATCAGCCAATCATGTGGCAGCAACCCAATGTATAAATGAATGCAGACATGGTCAAGAGGTTCAGTTATTTTCAGAACAAACATCGGAATGGGGAAGAAATGTTTAACCAAGTGACTTTGACCATGGAATGATTGTTGGTGCCAGTCAGGGTGGTTTGAGTGACTCAGAAATTGCTGATCTCCTGGGATTTTCATGGACAACAGTCTCAATATTTTACAGAATGGTGTGAAAAACAAAACAAAAATCTAGTGAATGTCAATTTTGTGGGCAAAAATGCCTTGTTTATGAGTGTGGTCAGAGGAGAATGATCAGATTAGTTTAAGTTGACAGGAAGGCTATGATGCATTACACCAATGGTGCGCAGAAGAACATCTCTGAATGCACAACACATTGAACCTTGAAGTGAATGTGCTACAGCAGCAGAACACATAGTGGCCACTTTATTAGGTGCAGGAGGTACGTAATCATGTGGCCACTGAGTATATGTTTCAAGTGGGAAATAGTTATGTTCCAGAAAGCTCAAGTGTTTGAGTGTACTAACAGAATAATTTTCACAATTGACTGGAAGTCTTATCAGTTGACTGTAAGCATGCAGACAAAGTCACAATGAAGCATGTCTATGCCAAGTCACAGTGTAGCTGTAAACTTTTTTTTATCTTTGCATTTGTCTTATCTCTTTAGCACAGTGCTCAGTTTGGTGAATGCATAAATTTCAATGCTGTTATCAACAAACAGGTTGATAAATTAGTTATTGACTGATATGTTTGCTGGTGCACATAACGACCTGTCAGTTTATTAATGTATCACATTACACCATACAGTTCAGTTCACATAATGACTCTGCAGTCATTACCGAATCATGGTTTGATGCTGCAGTAAATCTAAACTCATATAATCTCTGTGCCACCTTTAAGCAGGGAAATGAAATGCGATGAAACTATGAGATTCTACCTTGGACAAAAGAAGCTGAGGGACAATGAATAGCATTAACAGTGTATTCAATTTAGATATTTGTGTGTATTGCAAGGTTCAGAGTATAGAAATTGGAAGGAATTGAAAGAAATTATGCTTCAAAAACATATGAAAATCTTGGTTGTGTTTTGACAAGGTTGAAAATGAATATTGCACAACTATTGACTGCGTTAGAGTGGTTGAGAAATTATGAAGATGCCCATTTTAGGAAATTATAGAAACATTGAAAATAGGAACAAATGTTGGTTATTTCGTCCTTTGAGTCTTCATGACTGTTCAATACATTCCTGGCTAATTATTCATTTAAGCAATCCAATCCTGTCTTCTTCCTGCATCCTGAAAGGGCACATCTTGGGGGCAATATTCATACATGCACATAAGAGGTCCAGTCATAGTCAACTGCTTTGACTTTATTGATTTCACCTGGATTGATGGAGTGGGTAACACTCTCACAATGGAGATGATTGTATTTATCCCTCATTATGTAGTGGTACCATTTTGAAACATTATTTTCAAGGAGTCTGTCTGCTTCAGATGAGATGCTCCTTTTAATGTGGACAACTGGATGGAAATTCATTGGTGTCGGATGGTATGTGCACCAAGCATGACTTAATCAGATTGGCATGGAAAGCCACATCACGGGTATTAATTATGTTTATTGCTGCCTTATGATTCCTACATTCTGTGGTCACCATCCCCATATTATAGCTGTTTAGATTAACAGTGTGAGTTTCAACATCATGGCTGACGACATCTAGTGATGACACTCTCCAAACATAAATGAGCTTGGAGTATCAGACTGGAATAGATGGAAACCTAGAATGGTTCAGTTGTTAAATTTAATTGAAGCATATTTAGAGATTAAAAATAAAAAAAACGCTATTGGTCCATTGGTGAATGATGCCACTGCCATTCTACCTATGGAAGAGTAAAAATCAGGGACAAGGGTAGAAATGATAAAAAAAATATTCAGTTACCAATCTATTGATTGATTGAGGAAGGGACAGAGCAAATGAAGAAAGGGAATTGAACTACTAAACTAAAAGTATGTAGATTTGCCTGTAAGGGGAGAGAGGCAACGTTGGACACAATGAGTTAAATGTGGGTGAGCAACTTGGGAAAGATGCGAATAACATGGTGAACTTCAAAGACCAAATGAAAAAAAATAGTTTCTTCCAGAGCACATTCCAGGACATGGCACTTTTGGTGAAAAGTTTATACAAGGAGAGCAGTGAAGATGAGAGAAGTAGTGGCATAGCTTCCATAGATTGGGTGTTTCCATACTTTTATATCTGTCAAAGTGAGTCAATGCCTTGAATGAGAAAGAAGAACAAGGTGGAAACTTCAGGGAAGTCAGTGGCACTTTGAGGAAGCTGGCTTCGGAGAGGTTTGACAAGCTATGCCTCGAGCTCCTCGATGTGGGCATAGAAGGGATAATTCTACTGATAGCACCTTGTGTCAGACTAAAGGACATCACAGAGGAAGTTTGCAGGAAAAATGGGAGCGAGTCAGAGATGGTGGTGTGTGTCAGTGCCTCATGTCAAGAAAGAAGAAGACCTCTGAAGACAGACTTAATGGAGTCAGGAAAGAGATTAGAAAGTAGGGTCTCAAAGGTGGTAATCATATCTTGGCAACTATAGAAGTAGAACAAGATAAATACATTGCTGGAGAGATGGTGCAGGAGAAGGGCTTCATTTCCCTGCAGCAGAACAGGTCTTTTCTGAGGGAAGTGGGACTTTAACAGAGGTGGGATCAATGTTGTGCAGAGATGTTTAATTGGACAGATGGATGGAAACAGGTATAGCATTGAGCTGAATAAAAAGAATATAAAACTTGCAGAGTTAAAAGGTACCAGAACAAGAAATGACTTTTTTTAGGTTGGAGCAGTGTACATAGGAGAGCACAAAGCCTAAAACAGATTTATGGTGAATTGTACATAATGACTGGAAGTACATTAAAAACAATTGCAGAAGAGTGGGCGCAATTAGAAACGTGGAATATGGTATGATGTTATTCGAAAAAAGAACAGGAGTGAGTGCTAAATATTCTTGATTAAAAGGTGTTCAGAAAAGGTAAAGAAGGTAAAAGATAATGAGGGAGAATGGCTATCTTGATTAGGGAGGCTGTTACAGTGCTGGACAGAAAGAATATCTTTTAGTGTCCAATGACAGAATCTATTCAGTTGGATTTAAGAAAAAATAAAGTGTGATCATTCAGCTGGGAATATAGTCCCTCATGTACTACTGAGGACAGAGAAGAGGGGAAAGTTGGTAGGAAATTTGTAATGGATTTTAAATCAAAGTAGAGTTTATGTCATCTGCACATCTGTATTATGAAAAAATTCCTACTTGCAGTAGTATCACAGGCACATGGCTTCATTAAAACATATGTTTGTTCAGATATACATTAAACATAAATTATATCCAACTTTTTCAAAGTGATCAAAATGGTCATGATGTTGCTGAACTGCAGTGACCTGGGCTTTGCTGGTTGGTTCAAGAATCAAATAGTTGATGGAAAGTAATTGTTTTCAAACATTGCGATGTGGGACTTCAAGATTCTGTACCTCTTCTTGACGGTAGCAAGAAGATAGCATGACACCAGTGGTGGGGATCTTTAAAGATGGATGTGCCTTCTTCAAGCAGCACTTCCTGTAGTTACTGATGGTGGAGAGGGATGTGCCCATAATGCGTTAGACTGAGTCCATTACCCCCTGCGGTTACCTACATTTCTGTATATTTAAATTGCTGTACTAGACCATAATGCAACCAGTCAGAATATTTCTACAGTACATCTGTAGAAGTTTATTAGAGTGTTCAGTGACAAGCTGAACCTCCTCAACCTCCTCAGCCTCAGCTGTTGACTGTTAGCAAGACTAACTATCTTGATCGGACAAATAAACATGGACTCTGACAGGACTAGGATCAAACTCACTTTATTATATCACGTGGAGTCCGACTCACAATCAGGGCATCCTGGACTAACAATATGTAGTGTGAAGTTCCTTCTTTTATGCAGTACAGCAATGAGATGTTTGAATATTAGTCTTAATAACACAAAAACGCAGGAGCAAATAGGTATTGTACATCCATCACACAAGTTATTTTAAATTATTGAGCAGACAGTAACAAAGTCATATGAATGTATGTTCCTCATTTCTGCACTCACTGCTGCAACTTGATTATAATAGATTGTCTTCTGTAAGTCTAAGCTTAAGACATTGGGTTACAAAAGTTCATTAGGTTACAAAGTTCAAATAGAAGAGTGCAAGCTAGCTACTTGGTTCATTAACTCCTTTCCTGAGCCTTCACCCAGCTAGTCTGGACTGATTTTATGGCTGATGATGTGCGAAATTTTAGCAACACCAGAAGAATAATGAAGTTCCATATTTGTGTAACTTGAAGTGTCAACATGGAGAAGTATTAGCAACTGTGGTGCTATCAGATAAATAATCCTTTATTCTTCCACATTGACTCACTTGACTGCTGATCCCTCAAATTAGACTGATGAACGTTCAACCTCCTTTCCCTTCCAGAAATCCACAATCAGATCTTCCCTTCCTCCACCATCAATGCTCAAAGAAAGGGGTTTCCCTTCCTCCACTGTCAATGCAGATGTCCTCTTTTTTCAAAGAAAGGTCTTTCCTTCCTCCACCATTAAAGTTAGATGTCCTCCTTTTTCACTATCAATGGTGCCCTCAACTGCATCTCTTCTAGTTCATGCATGTCTGCTATCACCCCATCCTCCCACAACCCTACCACGGACAAGGTTCCTCTTGTCCTCACCTAGCACTCCACCAGCCTCCCCGTCCAGCATATAATTCTCTGTAACTTCTGCCATCTCCAACGGGATCCCCCCACCAAGCACATCTTTCCCTCGCACCCCCCCCCCACACGTTCTGCAGGGATCTCCCTATGTGACTCCCTTGTTCATTCATCTCTCCCCTCCTGGCACTTATCCTTGCAAGTGGAACAAGTGCTACACCTGTACCTCCATCTCTTCCCTCACTACCATTCAGGACCCAAACAGTCCTTCCAGGGGAGCCGACACTTTACTTGTGAGTCTGTTGGGGATCATATACTGTGTCCGGTGCTTCCTGTGTGGCCTCCTGTTTATCAGTGGGACCTGACGTACATTGGGAGACCACTTCACTGAGCACCTATGCTCCATCTGCCAGAAGAATCAGGATTTCCCAGTAGCCACTCATTTTACTTCCACTTCCCATTCCCATTCCGATATGTCAATCCATGGCCTCCTCTACCATCACAATGAGGCCACACTCAGGTTGGAGGAACAACACCTTATATTCTATCTGCGTAGCCTCCAACCTGATAGCATGAATATTGATTTCTCGAACTTCCAGTAATGCACCTCCCTTCTCCTTCACCATTCCCCATCCCCTTTTCCCTCTCTCACCTTATCTCCTTGCCTGCTCATGGCCTCCCTCTTCTGCTCTTCCCCCTTTTCCATTCTTCCATGGATCCACACACCCAGAGTCTGCTTTCATCATCGCTGGAGACTTTAACCAAGCATCACTGACCAGAGGTCACCCACAGTTCTGCCAACACATCGAGGTGAGCACATGGGGAGGAAGCATACTTGACCACTGCTACTCTCCCTTCCACAATGCCTACAAAGCACTTCTCCACCCTCTGTGTGGAAAGTCTGACTATTCTCCTATCTTTCTCCTGCCCGCCTACTGGCAGAAATTGAAGCAGGAAGCAACCATAGTGGAAACTATCCACTGCTGGTCCAACCAATCAGACTCAATGTTATAAGACTGATTTGACGGCATCACCTGGGAGGTATTTAGCTGAGAACATTTCCCAAAACACAGAGGTGGTCGCAAGTTTCACTTGGAAGTGCTTTGAAGACATTGGTCCCCAAAAATCAGTTGGGGTCTACCCAAGCCAGAAGCCTTGGATAAATAGTTCAGCGTGAGTTGCTCTCAGTGCGAGGGATAAAGCGTTCCGGAGACCAACAGGAGCTTGAGAGATGCCACTATAATTTACGTAGAGTCACAACTCTGTGACAATGACACACAAAGTGTATGGTATGGACCGCACACCATCACGGACTTCAAGAGAAACGCAGCATTACAGCCAACATCGCCGCCTTGCTTCCAGATGAGCCAAACGTTTTTTACGCTCAGTTCGAGGTTGATAGGACTGAACCCCCGAGGAGAGCCACTGAAGAGAACTGCACCTTGGTCACCTCTGAGGCTGAGTTACATAAAATATTCAAACGTGTCGACAGCCGCAAGGCAGCGGGGCCAGACGGTATCCGAGGGCGCGTCCTTAAAATGTGTGCTGAACAGCTGGCTGGTGTGTTTACAAACATTTTTAATCTCTCCCTCTCCCAATGTGTAGCTCCCTCCCATTTCAAATCATCTATCATTGTCCCTGTACCTAAGAAAACTAAGGTAGCATGCCTGAACAATTGGCACCCTGTTGCACTCACCTCGATTATAAGCAAGTGCTTTGAGAGGCTGGTCAAGGACTACATCTGCAGCATGCTGCCACCCACACTGAACACCCTACAATTCACCTACTGACAGAACTGGTCTACCGACGACACCAACGCCACAGTACTACACACCATCCTCACTCATCTGGAGAAGAGGGATGCATACGTTAGAATGCTGTTCCTGGACTACAGTTCAGCATTCAAAACCATTATTCCTTCCAGACTTGACAGGAAGCTCAGAGACCTCGGCCTGTATGCCACCTTGTGCAGCTGAATCCTAGACTTCCTACTGGATTGCGGACAGGCTCCCTCACCTCTGCCCTCTGACCTTCAACACAGGTGACCCCAGGGTTGTGTTCTGAGTCCCCTTCTCTCCTCCATTTACACCCACAATTGTACTGCCACACACAGATCCAACCTACAGATCAAATTCGCAGGTGACACGACTTTGATCAGCCTTATTTCTAGCGGTAATAATACAGCCTACAGAGGAGAGGTTGACACCCTCACACAGCGGTGCCAGAATAACGACCTGTCCCTCAATGTCCAAAAAACAGAAGAACTGATTGTGGACTACAGGAGGAACGGAGACAGGCTCGGCCCGATCAACATCAATGTGTCTGCAGTTGAGAGGGCGAGTAGTTTCAAGTTCTTTGGTATACACATCACCGATGATGTCACCTGGACTGGACATACTGGCTTTGTGGCAAAAAGAAAGCAGAGCAGTGTCTTTTCCACATCAACACAACAGCACCTTTTCCACTTCAGGCGACTGAAGAAGTTCGACGTGGACCCCTAAATCCTCAAGACATTTTGCAGGGGCACAATTGAGAGCATACTGACTGACTGTATCACTACATGGTATGGGAACTGCACCAAACTTGATCTCTGGGCACTGCAGAGAGGGGTATGGATGCATTTGTGGATGTGAACTTCCCTCCATTGAGGACATCTACAACAGCAGGTGCAGAAAGAAGACCTTGAATATCACTGGGGGCACCAGTCACCCCAACCATAAACTGTTACAGCTGCTTCCGTCTGGAAACTAAACCGCAGCATTAAAGCCAGGACCAACAGGTTATGGGACAGCTTCTTTCTATAAGCCGTTACACTTTTAAATTCACATGTCCGTACCTTGCAACGGAGTCATAACGCAAGTTTTTTACTCCCTCACGTTGTGGGATGGATGTCAGATTTAAATAAATTCTATTCTAATTCTATTCTGTCCTCTGCTGTGAGATTCCCCCTTCTCAAGCCCTGCATCTCTTTCAAAAATCAAATTCCCAGCTCTTTACATCACCCCTCCCCCCTCCCAGTTTCACTTTCGCCTTGTGTTTCTCTCTCCCCTCTCCCCCACCTTTTAAACCTACTCTTCATCTTTTTTTCTCCAGTCCTGTTGAAGGATCTTGACCTGAAACATTGACTGCACACTTTTCCATGGATGCTGCCTGACCTGCTGAGTTCCTCCAGCATTTTGTGCGTGTTGCTTGGATTTCCAGCATCTGCAGATTTTCTCTTGTTTGGAATCAGATCTTTAGTTTCACTGAAAGATCTGATTCCAAACAAGAGAAAATCTGCAGATGCTGGACTCAACACCACCTGTGATTTAGCCAACAATAATGGCGCTATCTGCAAATTTGTAGATGGCATTGGAACTGTGCTTAGCCACACAGTCATGCGTGTACAAAGAGTGGACCAGGAGCTAAGCATACAGCCTGTGGTATACCGATGTTGATGGTCAGTGAGGAGAGGATCTTACCAACCCTCAGTAATTGAGGTCTGTCAATGAGGAAGTTGGGAAGTATCAGTGGAAAGTACAGAGACCCAGGTCTTGAAGCTTGACAATGACTTTGGATGGGATCATTGTGTTGAATACTGAGCTGTAGTCTGTGAACAATAGCCTGACATTTGAGTTCTTGTTGTCCAGATGATCTTGAGGAGAATGAAGAGCTGAAGGAAACACATCAGCTGTTGACCTGTTGTGTCAGTATACAAACTGAAGCAGACCCAGATCATCTCTGAGGATGAGCGATTTGTGCCATAACCAACCTCTCAGTGAAATTCATTACAGTTTCTGTAAATGTTACCGGGTTGTAGTCATTGAGGCAGGTCACCATGCCTATCTTGGACACCATTACAATGCATGCCTTTTTGATGCAGTTGGGAACCTCATATAGCAAAAACAATTGAACTTGTCTGTAAGTAGTCCAACCAGTTGGTCTGCACAGATCATTTATACTCAGCCAGGTACACTGTTTGGACCCTAGGCCTTTCATGGATTCACCCACTTGAAGGATGCTCAGATTGGCCTCAGAAACTGAGATTACAAGGTCATCCAGGGATGTGTGTCTGTCATAATTCCTCTGATCAAAACATGCAAAAAGGACATTGAGCTCATCCAGGAATGATGGATGATTGCCACTGATGATGTTGATAATGACTAGGTACTTAAAACCATTCCACCATAGGATGGGATAGTATTAATATAAGGAACAAAGAAGAAGAAGAAGAAATTTTGCTTCAGAGGACTATATTGCTACCAAACTTCTGGTCAAAAGAAGAAAGGGCCATTGATTCTAGGGAATGGCATGGGCAAAGTGAAGAAGTATCAATGGAAGAGTATTTAAGGACCAGTAATGATAGAATGGAAAGATTTAGAATTGCAATGAAAATAATATACACTGTAAAAAGCATCAGTTGAAGAGTGGTCAAGTTCAGTAAGGTGAGGGCTAATTTCATTCAGATAAACTGGAATGAAAGGTTACCAGGCAAAACTGTAAATAAACAGTGGGTTGCCTTTAAGACGCAGATAGTTCAGGTATATTCAGGCTGTTAACACAATGAGAAGTAGGGAAAGTAAAAAATAGAAGGTGAGAAAGCATAAAAACAAGAAAGGGTGACAGATAAAAAAGAAAATCCAATCATCTTCTCTCAGTGTGCTAACACTTAGAAAGGGGAAATTTGAAGCGAATCACTGACCAAAAAGTCAGTCGATAGTCGATAAGATTCTGGCATGGTTCCAGAGGACTGGAAGATTGCAAATGTCACTCCGCTATTTAAGAAGGAGGCAAGGAAGCAAAAAGGAAATTATAAACCTGTTAGCTTGACATCGGTAGTTGGAAAGTTGTTGGAGTTGATTGTCAAGGATGAGGTTACAGAGTACCTGGAGGCATATGACAAGATAGGCAGAACTCAGCATGGATTCCTTAAAGGAAAATCCTGCCTGACAAACCTATTACAATTTTTTGAGGAAATCACAAGTAGGCTAGACAAGGGAGATGTAGTGAATTTTGTATATTTGGACTTTCAGAAGGCTTTTGACAAGGTGCCACACATGAGGCTACTTAACAAGATAAGAGCCCATGGAATTATGAGAAAGTTACGTACGTTGTTAGAGCGTTGGCTGATTGGCAGGAAACAGAGAGTGGGAATAAAACTATTCTGGTTGGCTGCCGGTTACCAGTGGTGTTCCACAAGGATCAGTGTTGGGGCTGCTTCTTTTTACATTGTACATCAACGATTTGGATTATGGAATAGATGGCTTTGTGGCTAAGTTTGCTGACGATACGAAGATAGGTGGAGGGGCCGGTAGTGCTGAGGAAACAAAGAGTCTGCAGAGAGACTTGGATAGATTGGAAGAATGGGCAAAGAAGTGGCAAATGAAATACAATGTTGGAAAGTGCATGTTTATGCACTTTGGCAGAAGAAATAAACGGGCAGACTATTATTTAAATGGGGAGAGAATTCAAAGTTCTGAGATGCAACGGGACTTGGGAGTCCTCGTACAGGTTACCTCCAGGTTGAGTCGGTGGTGAAGAAGGCGAATGCAATGTTGGCATTCATTTCTAGAGGAATAGAGTATAGGAGCAGGGATGTGATGCTAAGGCTCTATAAGGTGCTGGTGAGACCTCATTTGGAGTACTGTGGGCAGTTTTGGTCTCCTTATTTAAGAAAGGATGTGCTGACGTTGGAGAAGGTACAGAGAAGATTCACTAGAGTGATTCCGGGAATGAGAGGGTTAAAATATGAGGAACGTTTGTCTGCTCTTGGACTGTATTCCTTGGAGTTTAGAAGAATGAGGGGAGACCTCATAGAAACATTTCGAATGTTGAAAGGCGTGGACAGAGTGGATGTGGCAAAATTGTTTCCCATGATGGGGGAGTCTAGTACTAGAGGGCATGATTTAAGGATTGAAGGGCGCCCATTCAGAACAGAAATGCGAAGAAACTTTTTTTAGCCAGAGAGTGGTGAATCTGTGGAATTTGTTGCCACGGGCAGCAGTGGAGGCCGAGTCATTGGGTGTATTTAAGGCAGAGATTGATAGGTATCTGAGTAGCCAGGGCATCAAAGGTTATGGTGAGAAGGCGGGGGAGTGGGACTAAATGGGAGAATGGATCAGCTCATGATAAAATGGTAGAGCAGACTTGATGGGCCGAATGGCTGACTTCTGCTCCTTTGTCTTATGGTCAAAAAGTTTTGTTCATGTTGGAGTGTGTATGACTGAGGTACTAAATGGGAATGACAGTCTTTACTATGAATACATTGGGCTTTTATCCTAAGCTTTGGTGCTGTCTGTGGGAAGTTAGCATCTTCTTCCTGTGACCCCATGTGTTTCCTCTGAAACCTCCAGTGTCCTCTAACATCCTAAAGATCTGTGGATTCATAGGTTAATTTGGCCATTTTACATGCCCCTGTTGTGTTGGAGTGATAGAATATGGGAATTTGAAGGGAATGTTGGGAAAATAAAATAAGCTTGGTGTAAAACACACAAAATGCTGGAGGAAAGAAAGTACAGTCAATGTTTCGGCCCAAAAGGTTGACTGTACTATTTTCCATAGATGCTGCCTGGCCTGTTGAGTTCCTGCAGTATTTTGTGTGTGTTGCTCGAATTTCCAGCATCTGCAGATTTCCCCTTGTTTAGGATTGGTGTATGTAAGTATAATTGGTTGCTTAATAGTCAACATGAACTAGGATGGCTGAAAGGCCTCTTTCTGTGTCGTGTGACTCTATAACCCTCTGACTCTATGAAGATGTTTCTGGAATCTCAACAAAGGAAGATATTGTTGAGACATTAGATAGCTTAAATTGTTAAATATGAGGTAGTAAAAAGACTGACTATATTTAAGGTGGATAAATCTTGTGGTTGAAATGAATAGTTCCAAAGCTGTTCAGAGAAGTAAGTAAGGATATTACAGAGGCCCCAGACATTTCTTCTAAGCATCTTTAGATTCAGGGGTAGTGCCTGAAGACCAGAAAGTTTCAAATGCTACATTTTGTTCATGGACCAATCAGTTAAACCTCAGTTGAGAGGAAACTTAAAAAAAAGAGTAATTAGAGGCAGGACTCACTGTCACTTAGATAATTTAGGGAAAGCCACGGAGGATTTGTTAAAGGCAAATGATATTTAACCACCTTGAAAGGTTTTGTTAGTGAGGTAGCTGAGAGGATTGATGAGGTAAATGCTGCTGATGGGCAGTGAAGGGACTTTGATGAAGTGCTGCATTAAAGACTTGTCATTAAGATTAAAATCCATGGAATAAAAGTAATTGTAGAGCTGACTTGGGAAATTGGCCAGAGTATAGGAAACAGGGTCACAGTGATGGGATGTTTTATGGCAGGGGGGAAGGGTAAGGTGGAGTTCTTCAGTTGCCTATTATGACTTGGAGTTGGGTAGTCACAGGACAGATTACAAATTTCGAAAGGAGGCAAAACCTGCAAATATAACAAACTGTGTGAAGGATAATAATAGTAACAGATAATCTAGTGGAATGCACAAAGGTAACAAATAAAGCTTAAATCAGAAAAATATGATAAGTTGACATTTGGAGGAAACAACAAGGAGCACTAGATGAACCAGAGAACAGAACTCTAAAGGGAAGTATAAGAACAGAAAGTTCTGGGGCATACATCATTAGTTTGTTGAAGGTGGGAGGGCAGGTTGAGAAACACATATGAGAGCCTGAATTTTATTTATAAGACATCAAGTACAAGAACAGGAAGTCAGTATGAATCTCTACATAATAAAAGCTTGACACAATTTGTGGTATTGAGCCCAGTTATCAGGAAGGATGGGAAGAGCTTGCACAGGATATCAAGAACAATGATTGCCATGGTGGAGATCCTGGAGAAGCTGGGCTAATTCTTCACGCGACATCGGAAGCTGAGAAGGGATTTGATGGAAATCTTAAGAATCTGCACAGAGGAGATAAAAGGCAAGTGTTCCTGTTGGTGACAGAGTCAAGAACTAGAGGACATATAGTGAAAGAATTTGGCAAACCTCACAGGAAAATTAATTTACAAAGAAAAGATTTAGATACCAGATTACACTGTTAGGGGTGAGTAGTGGTCATTGTAGCGGTAGTAATTTCATCCATCTGTGATGTTCAAGAAGGAGATGGATCAGTACTTAAACAGGGAAAAAAAACAAATAGCAGGGATCTAGGACAAAGCTATCTGGATTGTTGTTGTGAAGAATCAACACAGACCAAAAGAAACAGGTAGTCTTTTTCCTTTTCCGAACTTTGATAAATCTTGGGCTGATCTTGGAAAGAAGAGGAATGATTTCACCAATACGATTATTTTTTTTTACAAGGAATAAAATCAATTCATGTAATTGAAATGAAGTTCATTTCAAAATTATGAATAGCATAGTTAAGTGAAAATCAGAATCAGGTTTAATATCACTGGCATATGTTGTGAAATTTGTTAACTTTGAGGCAGCTGTACAATGCGATACATGATATAGAAAAAACCTGAATTACTGTAAATATATATTTAAATATTTATTTTAAATAG
This sequence comes from Mobula birostris, assembly GCF_030028105.1. NCBI lineage: Eukaryota > Metazoa > Chordata > Chondrichthyes > Myliobatiformes > Myliobatidae > Mobula > Mobula birostris. The sequence continues at coordinate 144,909,737 of NC_092372.1, read as the reverse complement.
TTAAATTAAAATAAGTGGTACAAAAATTGAAGTAAAAATGTAGTGAGGAAAATAGTGAGTTCAATGCCCATTTAGAAGCTGGATGGCAGAGGGGAAGAAGCTGTTCCTGAATCACTAAGTGTGTGCCTTCAGGTTTCAATACCTCCTTCCTGATGGTAACAGTGAGAAGAAAGCATGTCCTGGGTGGTGGGGGTCCTTAATGATCGATGCTGTCTTTCTGAGGCCTTTCTCCTTGAAGATATCATAGATACGATGGAAGCTAGTACCCATGTTGGAGCTGACTAACTTTACCACTTTCTGTGGTTTACTTAGATCCTATGCAGTAGCCTACCACCTCTATATCAGATGGTGATACAACCAGTCAGAATGCTCTCCACAGTATATCTGTAGAAGTTTTTGAGTACTTTAGGTGATAAACCAAATCTCTTCAAACTCCGAATGAAATATAGCCACTGTCACTGCCTTCTTTATAGCAGCATTGATACGTTGGGATCAGGTTAGATTCTCAGACATATTGACACTTAGGAACTTGAAATTGCTCTCTCTCTCCACTCCTGACCCCTCTATGAGGATTGTTTGTGTTCTGTTGTCTTACCCTTTCTGAAGTCCACAATCAACTCTTTGGTCTTACCAACTTTGAGTGCCAAGTTGTTGCTGCGTCACCACTCCACTAGTTGGTATATCTCATTCCTGTACGCCCTTTTGTCACCATCTGAAATTCTAGCAACAATGGTTGTATCATTAGCAAATTTATAGATGTCATTTGAGCTATGCCTAGCCACACAGTCATGGGTATAGAGAGAGTATTGCACTGGGCTAAACACCTATTCCTGAGATGCGCCAGTGTTGATCATCAGCGAGGTGGAGATGTTACTTCTGATTCACACAGACTGTGATCTTCTGGTTAGGCAGTCAAGGATCCAGTTATAGAGGGAGGTACGGAGGCTCAAAGTCTGTAGCTTTTCAATCAGGACTGTGTGAATGATGGTGTTAAACATTGAGATATAGTCAATGAACAGCATCCTGACATACAGTAGATATTTGTGTTGCCCAGAAGATCCAAGGCCATGTGAAGAGCCATTAAGATCGCATCCACCGTATACCTATTGTGGCAATAGGCAAATTGCAGTAGGTCCAGGTCCCTGCCTAGACAAGAGTTGATTCTGGACATGACTAACCTCTCAAAGCATTTCATCACCATAAATGTGAGTGCTACTGGATGATAGTCATTAAAGTACCTCACCCTACTCTTCTTGGGCAGTGGTATAACTGTTGCCCTTTAGAAGCAGGTGGGAACTTTCAACCATATCAGTAAGATATTGAAAATGTCTTTCAATAACCCTACTTGGCACAAGTTTTCAAAGCCTTACCAGGTATTCCATTGGGGCCTGCCACCTTGCGAGGGTTCACCCTCCTGAAAGACAGCCTGATGTTGGCCTACAAGAGCGAGATCACAGGGTCACCAGGTGCAGCAGGGATCCTCACAACTGTGGTTTTATTCTCCCTTTCAAAATGAGCATAAAAGGCATTGAGTTCATCTGGTAGTGAAGCATCACTGCAATTCACAATGTTGGGTTTCACTTTGTAGAAAGTAGTGTCCTGCAAACACTGCCAGAGTTCACATGCACCCGATGTTACCTCCAACCTTGCTTGGAATTGTTTCTCCATCCTTGAAATAGCCTCCACAAATCATACCTGGTTTTCTTGTACAGAGCTGGGTTGCCAGACTTAAATGCCACAGATCTAGCCCTTAGAAAACCACAGACCTCCTGGTCCAAGCGCTGCGCTTGATTAGGAATATACTGCTGTTTTTTGTAGGTGCATACTTGTTCACATAGGTTTTCATGAAGTCGGTGACAACTGCAGTGTACTCATTTAGACTTGAAGATGCATCCCTGCATACAGTCCAGTCCTCCGATTCAAAGCAGCCCTGCAAGCGCTCCTGTGCTTCCCTTGTCCACACCTTCTTGGTCCTCACCACTGGTGCTGCAGTCTTCAGTCTCTGCCTATACTCAGGGAGTAGAAATACAGCCAGGTGATCAGACTTTCCGAAGTGTGGGCATGGGATAGCATGGTAAGCACTCTTGATGGTGGTGTAACAGTGCTGCAGGATGTTGTTTCTTCTGGTACTACAAGTGATTTGTTGATGATAATTATTTAGTGGCTTTTTTCAAACAATTATATAAAATCGAATGTGCAGTATATATGATTTGTGCTATGTGAAAAGTTCTGAAGGTGAAAATTAGGATTAGAAAAATAGAAACAAGCTGGAAGTATTAGCAGAAAAGCTCAGAAAATATTTAAAAAAACACAGTAAAGTATCCGATAAATGTATCAATAAAAGGAGAAGTGTTAAATGTGCGGTGAGAGGCTGAGAGGATTCAATAGAGCTTATCTAGAAATAGCTTCAAAAGGGGCAAGTATCTAGGAAATGTGAAGGAGTAACTTGTATAAGTGTCAAGTGACTGAAACCAATGTGGAGAGATACAAAAAGCAATCAGAAAGGATCATACAATAAAGGCATCCACTAGGCCATGGATCTGTGCCTGGAAAGTCTTCACTCTCCAGGGCGCAGGCCTGGGCAAGGTTGTATGGAAGACCAGCAGTTGCCCAAGTTGCAAGTCTCCCCTCTCCACAACACCAATGTTGTCCAAGCATTAGAACCCATACAGCTTGGCACCAGTGCCATCACAGAGCAATGTGTGATAAAGTGCCGTGCTCAAGGACACAGCACAGGTCGCCTCGGCTGGGGCTCGAACTCACGACCTTCAGGTTGCTAGTCCAATGCCTTAACCACTTGGCCACATGCCCAAACAGTGTTGACCTTTAATTCCAGGGGTTGACCACATACGTTGAGGGGGGGAAAGTCATTCTTCAAAATGTGCCAAACTTTGATGAGACAGCTCTGAGCATCACACTCCATGAATCTGAGATTCATTTCTATATACTTCTAGCTACTTATTTGTATACAAACTCGCTGTGGAGTGCTGAGGGCAAGGCTGAATGAGTACTCCATTTTCTCACTGCTATGTTGAATCTTACCCTTCATCAAATTTTTCACTGTCACTATGGAAAGTACTGAACTTATGACTCCTCCATGCTGGAATTACTGTTACCAGGTGGCCAGATGAAACCATTCAAGAATGTTCACAAAGCCTTCTTGAAAACACACCACATCTTTACTTGCTCAGTAGAATCTCTGGCCTATGACATTCATGATGACATTGAGAACTGCAAGTCTATTTGTTGAGTCCACAAACTGTATGGTGGATGGATCAGAAACACATCATCTCTCAAACTACCACCTAATTTCCCTTTCAATCCCCTCCTGGCTGCCTATGGGTGAATCTGCAAGCCCCATGTTGGCCTCATCAGCCACTCGTAGAATTGTAGCAAAATCAATCATCCCTGATCTTGAAGGATTGCTGCAGAAGAAGATATGCTAGCTTTGTGATAGTTTAAGAAATAATTTGACTGGTGTGAACTACCGCAAGACAAATCAGTACCTCGTACCGTCTGCTAATGTTGTCCGTTTTTAAATATTATATTGGCAATATTGTGTAAGGGGTTTCTTTTTTTTTTGTCGCTGCGTAGTCTAATTAAAATGGCTTCTTTGTTATGTTATAATTGAAAGGGCTTCTTTGTTATGTTAACTGCTGAGAAAGTCCTCCCGCTAGCAGTTTGTTTGAATCACATTACTGATAAGAAGATGTTATGAACCAATTGGGATAGTTGTTATGTTTTGGTGTGTCTATAAGACATTGTATGAGTGGGGTTTTGGAGGGAGAAGGCGGGAGAGAGAGAGACAGAGGATGGACCAGGTGCTGTGAGTCCGCTAATGGGGTCAGACCCCGAAGCGAGGCGTTCGGCAAGGAGAGGAGATGGAGACGGACTTGTGTGGAGCGTCTGGTCGACCACCGTTGTTGGTCCCAGGCGGCCGGTTGAGGTGGTCCGAGGGGTCGCAGAGTGAAGAAGAAGGGTCCTGAGCTCCAACTGTTTGTGCACGAAGAGATTGAACTTTGATAAGTGTGGTGCCTTTTATTTTCCTTTTATATTTTATTCTCTATTAATTATATAGTTCCAGTAATATCTATAAACTCTAAATCATTTAATTGTATCTGGTGTATTGTTTGTTATTTGGGCGGGGTGGGATACATCACACAGCATCCACACAAACTGATTACCCATTTTGGCGGGGCCAAGGGCTGTTTCCCTAGATAACAGCGAGCTGAGCGACCCTGAGGCTGGCCCGGGGGGCTACAATTGCATTATAAACTGAAGGATATTTGTGCATCAATGAGTGCTTTATTATGGTAATTATCAAGATATCTCATGACTTCAAAAATTGTGATTAAATTCCAAAACACAGAAGTGATGATGCTATTTCACTGCAGATCTTGTGTGTCACATGGACTGGTTTTCCTGATTTGAATTCAGAAAAGTTGCAGGGCTGGATTGATGCAGAATACACTTCATCATTTCTGTCTGACATACATTAGGGAGCATTGAGAGGTCTGCTATTAACAAGGATGCAATCTTTTAACATCACAATTCAAAAAAGTGGCAATTCATAATTTGCCTTTATTATATTTGTTCCTAGTAGAAGGATTGATCTGATGAGAAAGAGATACATTTTCTTTCAATGTTGCATTGTCTAAGGTAAGGTTTCCCAAACTGGGGTCCACAGACCCCTTGGTTAATGGTAGGGGTCTATGGCACATCAAAAGTTGGGAACCCCTGGTATAGGGGTTATTGAGTGCAGCAATCTGTTCTTGTTAATATTAGTACATGAATAATTAATTTGCTTACATTAAATCTGTCAGTTCACCATTTTAAGACAGATACTAATGCTACGATAGCCAAAATAGATTATGACATAAATCAGATAATACCTCCATACATTTTCTGGGATTTAATTTTCTGGATTTTAACCTTAGATTTTGGTCTGAACAATATATTTAAGTGATTTCAGCTGATTCCACCAGTAATTAGTTTGAATTCAGGACGCAAGTAATAAAAAAGAGAAAAAGAAAACGCGAGCTGTGATTAGTGCTTGCAGTATAAAAGTGCACCTGCCAATTAATTGGTAGCACCATAATTTTTCACATTCCGCTAGAACAATTAAAAGCTTGTTAGCTACTAATGATTTCAAAGGACAGCAAAACACTGAACTGGTGGTTTAAATAACAGCTTTTGAATGGTAATTTCTAATGTATTAGGGAGAACCTGGGAGTTAATTCAGAAATCCTAAACTACTTATCATCCATATTAAAGCACAGTAATGCAGTCATTCTCTTTATGCATTTAAAGTGATTTCATTGAGTACGTGGACTGGTCAGAAGTCAAGGATTAAAAGCAGATATTTAATGTGAACTTAGCATAAGTAGTGGCTTTAGAATTATCATTTAAATATGACAAATCATGGAACAAAAGATGTAGAAAAGGATTGCCTGTAACAGAGACAATAATACATTAGCTGATCCAATTTAGTTAGTGAATACCATTTTGATAAAAACTAATTAAATCAAAGAATGAAATAGATGTTATGAAAGTTTTCTGTGCTCCTTTATTTAATTTTAAACCCAAAATAAATTGCAGTATGGCAACAAAGGTGGCTGGAGTTTTACTGACAATGTAAGAAATCAACATAGAATGATGAATTTCAGCAGGCCTGGTTTAAAGCTACTCATTCCATTATAGGTAAAGACTCAAGTTGCTGAAAACACTCAGCAGGTCAGACAGCTTCTGTAGAAAGAGAAAGAGAGTTAATGTTTTAGGTTTAATATACTTTACTAGAATTTCAATGCTAATGTTTCTATTTCCATAAATACTAGCTGCCCTTACAAGTGCTTCCACGTTGATAATTCATTTCCCTCTGTAGCTTCTGCCTGACCTGCTGAGTTCCTCCCACATTTTGTGTGTGTTGTTTCAGATTTCCAGCACCTGTAGTTTCTCTTATGTCTGAGTGTGGAGGGGATGTTTCTGCTTGTGCAAGAATCCAGAATTGGGAGCCAATGATTGAAAATATCTGGTAAGGCACCCATCATGAGAATAGTATTTTTTCTACCTTAACCTTTGTTTCTCAAAAGATAGTGCAAGTAGAGTCTTTGGATATTTTTAAATGCAAACAATTGTTAAGCTAGGGTGTGAATGGTTATCAAGGCAGACAAATACGAGGTTACAATTGGAATAGTCCTGGCTTTTATTAAATAGCGGAGCAGGCTTGAGGAATATTTGAACTACATCGACTCCAATTTCATATGTTTGTAAGCTTGAGACTTCTTAATGTATTTTACAATTAATTATTCACACTCAGCTTTGATGTTTTGGTGGCAGGCCAGCTGATTCATGTACAGTAGGCTCCAAGGTAATGCTGACTAGATAATGGACCTTAATGAAGTTAGTTGAAGAGTAATTATTGACCAAGGCAATGAGCTAGTGCTAATTCTTTTCATCAAACGTATTTTCATCAGATTGTTTTACATTCTTGTCCTTTCTGGAATGAAAATTAAGTCCACAACTTTTTGACTTAGACAAGAGAATTTCCTCAATCAAAATGAAGAACAGCATTCCAACTGTTTCAAATCTGATTCTAAGACTAAATAAGCTTGGCATCAAAGTGCAGACTAAAGAAAAAAAAGAAATGCATGATTCATTGAGTTCATAGCATCAAGATGAAATCTTTTAATATGATTGATTTCTAAGCTAATGAGTAAGGTTAATTCTCCTTTTTTACAGGTAAGTGTCCCAAGTCTTAAATATTTTTTTCTGTGTGAGGAAAAAGGATCTACATGCATAGGTGAGATGGCAAAGATATTACAAAAGGGCTACCTGGCCTTGTTGTTTTCCATTGCCATGTTGAGACCAGCTTAGGGAATTTCTCTTTAAGCAAAAATGAAACAGAAGTGGCCCAAGTGGAGTCAGGACCACATATGTGTAAATTATAGACAGTATTTGCATATCAAGAGTTCTGGAGAGTTACAAGGTAGCCAGGAAGGAGCTTAAGAGTGGAATATTTTTTATTTCTGATTTTGCACTACTTATTTTTAATTTACCTATTTTATATGCTTTCTGTTCTTCAGTTTCTTTTCTATATTTATCATGTATTGTACTGCTACCGCAAAGATAACAAATTTCACGACACATACCGGTGATATTAAACGTGATTCTGATTCTGAGCTAGAAGGGAACATGAGAAGACCTTGGTGAGAAAAAACCATGTAACTTCCCTCTAAGCAATGTACTTTTAAATCAAATTAATAATCTTCAGCTTTCATGATCGTCTGAAGGACTTGGCAGACCAGGCAGGTAGGGTACCTTTAAGAGGATGAAGATTTATTGCCATGGCTGGAAGCGAGGTGGGGCGGGGGGGTGGGGGTTCGTAGTGTATTACAAGCCAAGCTGACACACAGAGGGATGCGGCTTTCTCTATGCAGCATTTTGTTGGTAAATGTGCACCCGCTGGAGAATAAAATTGAAGACCTGAGGGCAAGATTGCTGTATCCTGTTGAATTTTATGTCTGACTGAGATGTGGCTTTCTTTGGGCACGCCCGAAACAGTGAACAGAGCCGAAGGCTTCTTTATTTTACAGAAATAGGAACAGTTACTCTCCCTCAACAATCAGGCTCTTGAACCAAAGGGGATAACTTCACTTGCCCCATCATTGAAATGCTCCCACAACCAATCAACTTATCTTCAAGGACTTCATCTCATGTTCTCAATATTTATTGCCTATCTATTCATTATTATTGTTTCTTCTTTTTGTATTTGCAAAGTTTGTTGTCTTTTGCACTCTGGTAGAGCACCCTGGTTGGGCAGTCTTTCATTGGTTCTGTTATAGTTGTCATTCTATAGATTTGTTGAGTATTCCCACAAGAAAATGAATATCAGGGTTGTAAATGATGATGTATATGTACTTTAATAATAAAAATTACTTTGAACTTTGAAACCCCTGAGGCATTCTACACATATGGTCAGAGTGAGGATAGGACTGATCAGTGAATGAAGAGGAAATGTGCTGGAGTCAGAGGAGGTAGGGAAGGTCCTTAGTGAATGCTTTGCTTTAGTAATCTTCATTGAGAGGATGTTGACATTTATGAGGATAGCATATAGCAGGCTGATATTTTAGCACATCATGATGTTAAAATCAGAGCTTTTGAAAAACATTGTGATAGCTCAGTCCCCAGGGCCAGATGGGATATACTCCAGGTACTATAGGAAGGAAGAGAAGAAATTGCTGCGCCTTTGGTGATGACCTTTGTGTCCTCACTGGCCACAGGAGTAGTACCAGAAGGTTGGAGGGTGGGAAATGTTATTCCTTTGTTTAAGAGTAGGGATAAAACAGAGAATTATGGACTAGTGAGTCTTACTTCAGTGGTGGGCAAAGTATTGGCGAAGATTCTTAGAGAGAGTATTTATTAGTACTTGGAGAAGCATAGTCTGATTAGCAATAGTAAGGCTTTGAAAGGGGAAGGTCATGCCTCATGAGTCTGATTGAACTGTTTGAGGGAACTTGGGGTCCATGTCTGTAGGTCCCTGAAAGTTGATGTGCAAATTGATTGGGTTGTTAAGCAGGCAAATGGTGTGTTGGCTTTCATTAGTTGATGCATTGAGTTTAAGAGTGGTGTGATAATATTGCAGCTCTATAGAACCCTGGTGAGACCACATTTGGAATATTGCATTCAGCTCTGGTCAACTCATTATAGGAAAGGCTGTGGGAGCTTTAGAGTGGTTGATGAAGAGATTCACCAGGATGGTGCCAGGATTAGACAGCATTTCGAATGAGGATAGGTTGAGAGAACTAGGGTTTTTCTCTTTGGAGTGAAGGGGGATGAGAGTACAAGATGGTAAAGTTATACAAAGTAATAAGAGGCATAGATTGAGCAGACAGCCAGAGACTTTTTCCCAGGCTGGCAATGGCTAATGCAAGGAGGCATAATTTTAAGGTAATTGGAGGAAAGTGTAAAGGGTTTGTCTGAGGTAAGTTTTTTTAACACAGAGTTGTGGGTGCATGGAATACCCTGCCAAGGTGGTGGTTAAGGCAGGTACATTAGGAACATTTAAGAAAGAAATTTAAGTTTAGTGTAGATTAACCAGATACATATATACTGCTAAATGAAGCAATGTTCTTCTGGATCAAGGTGCACAATGCAGTACATATAACGTATAACTCGCACTAAGCACTAAAGTAATATTACCACAAATACATTGACAATTAATAAGGTGTGTTTAAGACACAAGTCAGAAAGTAAACTCATGCTACTGCACTTCCTGTATGATGTGAGACCGGTGTGGTGGCAGGGTGTTCAGTAGTCTTACAGACTGGGGAAAGAAATTGTTTCCCATCCTAACAGTCTTAGTTAGCACATGGATGATAGAAAACTGGAGGGCTATGCAGGAGGGAAGAGTTAGATTGATCTTAGAGCAGGTTAAAAGTTCGGCAAAACATAATGGGCCAAAGGTCCTGTACTGTGCTGTAATATTCTATCCCCTGAAATTATTAAATTATTCATATCATATGATTAAATTTGAGAAAAAGTATCATCCAGCTTAATATTAATCACTGGAATTTCCTTTTGATAATTTTGGCAGTTGGATATTGTTTGAGTAATTCTATTTTAGTTTAAATATTACAAATTCTAATTTTGAAATAAGTTAATTCAAGAGCTTGAATATTTAGCTTGAGTTCAGTGAAATTGGTTAATACCTGTTATTTCAGTTGTGACATACATTAGGTTTCATTTATTCCCAATGTGGTAATTAAATGAATGTAAGAACTGGTGTACATTTCTTTTTCAATTTTTTTTATTGATTTCTATATAGAAGAATACAGAGTCCAAGAGAATACATATTATAAAACAAAAGAAAAAATATAATAATACCAGATGCAGTATATTGAATCACATTAACGAACTCCTTACCCTATATTCATATAGTTTAGATTAATTTGTATATTAGAATATAAACATTTTATTAAAAAAAATCTATACCCACTACCAAGTCAAAGCTGTTTGGGAAAAAAAAAGGAAAAAACTCCATCAGATAATAAAATATGCTATTAACCAACTTCTGTACTTTAACAAGAGGTCAAAGATTATGAAAATAATTTAAAGACAGCCCCCACAAATTTTGAAAATCTTGGTTAGATTCAGAAATTCAACAATGAATCTTTTCTAAATGCCATAACATCCCGTAACCACTGAGCATGGTTAGGCAGAACAGCATCCTTCCATTTAAACAAAAGCACCCTCCTAGCCATAAGAGTGATAAAAGCCAGAATGTGCAGATCGGATGTCTTCAAAATCATATCTTTCCTTTCAACAATACCAAATCGGGCAGTCAAAGGATTAGGCTTAAAATTTACTTTAAAGAGTACAGAAAAAGTTTGGAATACTTCCTTCCAATATTTTCCAAGGCTTGGGCATGTCCAAAACATATGAATAAGTGAAGCTTCTCCATTGTTACACCTATCACAGTAGGGAGATATATCCATATAAAAACGAGATAACTGATCCTTGGCCATATAAGCCCTATGAACCATTTTAAATTGTAGGAGGGAATGACGAGCACATAAAAATGAAGTATCAACCAATTTAAAAATTTTATTCCAAGTTTCTTCAGAAATTGAAGTCTGTAAATCTTGTTCCCAAAGATTTTTGATTTTGTCTAAAGAATCTTTTCTCATTCCCAACAACGTATCATAAATATCAATTATATACATTTCCTAATAGTCCTGATAAGAATGTATTCGATGAAATTCTTAATATGAAATCATATTATAATGGTTCAATAGAACTGGTGTACATTTGAAGTTATACTAATATGAATATTTAATAATTTGTTTTTGCCTGGATCTTAAAAATCTTTTTTTTTTCTTTGAAGTAATATTGCAACAAAAATGCGTGGTAAAATGGATATATTGATTGTAATTATGAAAACTGCATTTGAAGTGCTGATGCCTACATTTTTGGATTAATATTCAAAAAATCCATTCACACAAACCTGACTTCACGTTTTCACCCACCATGGGCATTGCCAATATCACCAAATAAATGTTGGTTAGCTCTGGCTACAGTTGATTTACAGAATGCTGGGGCTGTTCTATCCAGATAGGTAAAGGCTGGAGTAAAGATATATTCCACAAATTGATCCCACAGCATTTCTTGATCTTCTCATTTAAAACAGTTAAACTGCTAACTGTTAAAAGTTAAACTGTCATGTATGATTCAGCAAACTTACTCTTGTGTTCAATGTCAATTACTCATATATTACCACAAAAGGAATCTTCTCTCTGAAATTGCGATGTCTTGCCCGAGTGTCCTGCTGGTCACCTCCAACCTGGTAAATATCGAAGGGAAAGAAGATTTGAAAGCTATCTTGGGGATTTCACATTCATTGAATGTTTGGAAATTTGGCAGAACACAGGTTTAATGCCCATAATCCTTTAAGCCTTCTGTAGATTTTTGTGAATGCTATCATACCACTCTCATCAAATATGGCATGAACCTGGTGAACATGAGTTACCTCACTTCCATGGTTTTAAATGATTCAATCAAAGAGATGATGTCATAAACTTAAACTGGTAAAACAAGTGCCTTTTTTTCCTTCCCAGTGGATAAAGTTGCTTATTTAGAGGGATTTTCTCCAGATAAGTCTTGCCTAGCAGTAATATTGTGAGTAGTGACTAGAATTCAGTCAGGCAGTTAGCTGGCATGCTTCAAAAGACCTAGGCCCAGATTGTTCTCTTCCTGAGTGGGCTTCCTGAGCATGATACTTGGAGCTGAACATTATGTATCACAGGAATTTAGTCAAGAGTAACTTATAATGTTTATTTATCAACATGCTTTCAGTGCGCAACAAGTTATTTTAAAGAGAACTCCAGAAAAGAAACTACTGTAAAGCTTGTGTCCATATGGAAGAAATCCCTCACAAGGACGGTTCTGCAAAGGAGCTCATTGAGGAACCCATCCTATTGCTCAGATATGGTCCGCAACTGCACCGTTGTTTGAAAAAAATTGAAAGCCATGTGCAGCATTCTGAGAGTAAAATGTAATTTCTACCTAGTTGTCATCTATTGCTAACAGTTATATTGATGAAAAAAGAATAGAAAGCAATTTCTATTTTTCATTGGCTGAAATTGAAAAATGAGTGCTGTGAACATAGCCATAATTGTACTAATTGAAGGATTGATTTGTACCAAGCAGCTACTTTCCAAAATTCCTTGTGTGCTAAACAGCTGCACTAAAAGGAGGATTTAATACTTCCTACATGCTGTTAAACTAATACTTAGTCATTAATCTCTCTGCTCTGATTTATAGAACTGTATTATTATAGTCAGTGATGTAATCCTTGAGGAAATTTTGCAATTGAAATAGTATAGAATCTGAAATGCAATGTGATAGCCACACTGATTTTGTAATACTGTTGAATTGACAAGGATAATTCCAAAGCCATCTCTTCTGTATAATATGACAAATAGTATTACATAATGTTTAGCATTTTGTACATAGTAGAATGTCCAAGAGCTTTTACAACACTGAGTGAACTGAGGAGATATAAGAACAGATGAAAATTCAAAGGGTTTTAAAAAGATCACCTTAAAGGAGCAAAAAAAAATGTGTGAACCATTGAGATTTAGTGAGAGACTTCCACACCTTAGCCGTTGTATGTGAAGCTGTCAGTAGTGGGATGATTAAGTTCATGAATGGCCAGAAGGAGAGGCACCATTACTTTGGGGGGTGAAGGGAAAGTAGCTGGAGGTATGGCAGTATAGGAGTTAGCATAATGCTGTTACAATGCCAGTGACCAGCGAGATTGAGGGCTGATGACCATCCCAGGTCTGTGAGTCATCAGCAGGTTCCAGGATTGTACTCTGCCTCCAAAATTCGTAGAAGTTTAAACAATAAATGGGCTTCCGAGGTGACGTGGAACAGGGTGAGTAGCTTAAGTAGCTTGCTAAGTGCCCCCACTAGGGGGCGAGTGTCTGGGAAAGCTGAAGGGGTGCTCTAGCATTATCTTTGTGAGAACCAGAAATTTGGCATTAATGCGAAGTACTTAATTAAAAGGCTAGTTATTGAAAGCACATTGAAAGTTTATTTTTTTCTTAAATTGTATTAGAAACGGGGTAATATGTGTATTGGAAGGTCACCTTTGATTACCAAAATGAAATTTTAGAACTTGTTCGTGGTCAGCATTCCTGACTTAATTTGGGACCTTGTAGAGGCCTGTGAGCACAAAGGTGATGGTGAACAAGGTTTGAATGTGATTTGGACTTTGGCAACAGTTTTGAATGAACTCCAGCTTACAGTGAGTAGAAGGATGGACTCTTGTTGGAAAGACAGTGGTATGATCAAGTTCAGACGTAACAAAGACATGGGCGAGGAGTTCAGCCATTAGATACCTAGTTGCCCTTTATTAGACAACTAAAAAAGTGATTAAGAATGTAAAGATGGAATATGAAAGTAAGCTAGCCAATAATATTAAGGAAGATAACAAAAGTTTAATCAGATACATAAAATGCAAAAGAGAAGCGTGAGTGGATATTGGACTGTTGGAAAATGATGCTGGGGAAGTATTAATAGGGGACAAGGAAATGGTGGACAAACTGAATAAGTATTTTGCATAAGTCTTCACCGTGGAAGTCATTAGCAGTATGTTGGAAGTTTCAGGTGTCAGGGTTCATGAAGTATGTGAAATTACCATTACTAGGGAGAAGGTTCTTGGGAAACTGAAAGGTCTGAAGGTAGATACAGTAAGTCACCTGCACCGAGCAACACACGCAAAATGCTAGAGGAACCTGGCAGTCCAGGCAGCATCTACGAAAAAGAGTACAGTCGACATTTTGGGCTGAGATCCTTCAGTAGGACCTACTGTGTCTCGGCCCAAAATGTCGTCTATATTCCTTTCCATAGATGCTGCCTGGCCTGCTGAGTTCCTCCAGCATTTTATGTGCTGCTTGAATTTTCGGACTCTGCAGATTTTCTCTTGTCAGTCACCTGGACCAGATGGTGTACACCCCAGGGTTCTGAAAGAGCTGGCTGAAGAGATTGTGGATGCATTAGTAAGGATCTTTCAGGAATCTCTAGATTCAGAAATGGTTCCAGAAGACTGGAAAATTGCAAATATCACTCCATTCTTCAAGAAAGAAGAGAGGCAAAAGGAAGGAAATTATAGACCAGTTAGTCTGACCTCAGTGGTTGAGAAGATATTGGAGTCGATTGATAAGGATATGGTTTCAGGGTACTTGGGGGCACATGATAAAATAGGCCATAGTCAGCATGGTTTCCTCAAGTGAAAATCTTGCCTGACAAATCTGCAGGAATTCTTTGAAGAAATAATGAGCTGAATAGACAAGGGAGTATTGGTTGATGTTTACTTGGATTTTCAGAAGGCTTTTGACAAGGTACCACACATGAGGCTGCTAAACAAGCTACAGCCCCATGGATAAGGCAGTGGTTGATTGGCAGGAGGTAATGAGGGGAATAAAGGAAGCCTTTTCCGGTTGGATACTGGTGACTAGTGGTGTTCCACAGGGGTCTGTGTTCAGACTGATTCTTTTTATGTTATGTGTCAATAATTTGGATGATGGAATTGATGACTTTGTTGCAATATTTGCAGATGATACAAAGATATGTGGAGGGGTAGGTAGTTTTGAGGAAGTAGAGAGGTTACAGAAGGGCTTAGACAGATTTGGAGAATGGGCTAAGAAATGGCAGTTGGAATACAGTGTCAGGAAGTGTATGGTCATGCACTTCAGTAGAAGAAATAAAATGGTTGACTACTTTCTAAATGGAAGGGAAGTAGTAATATATGAGGTGTAAAGGGACGTGGGATCCTTGTGCATGATTCCCTAAAGTTTAATTTGCAGATTGAGTCAGTGGTGAGGAAGGTGAATGTAATTCATTTCAAGAGGACTAGAATATAAAAGCAAGGATGTAATGTTAAGACTTCATAAAGCACTGGTGAGGCCTCACTTGGAGTATTGGGAGCAATTTTAGGCCCCTTATCTTAGAAAGGATGTGCTGAAACTGGACAGAGTTGTGATCCTTATATTTATAGGTACCCACAGTTGTTGCTGTAAATAAAAGTTCTATGCCTTCCAGAATATGATTCTTTATTAGTAACCCATGGTACGTATAAATATAAAGAGCACAACATGGTGTCAGAAGTCGGTCAGGAAGACAACATGGTGTAGAAGTGTGATTCAAACCCACGCCTCCAATGGACAAGTGTGAAGCATTTTGTATACTGAAGCGTAATGTGATGTATGAAAGGCACAGATTTTTTACATGTTCGCAGAGTGCTGGTGAAACCATTGATCAATATGTTACTGAGTTGAGACACTGGAGTAAAACATGCAAATTTGGAGAACTGACAGACTCTCTCATTAAAGACAGAATTGTTTGTTGCATTCAGGATAATGGTCTGGAAGAATAGTACGTTTCCTAACATGGGACAATTGAAGATAAAAAAAAAGAGTTCGAACTGTTTTGGTGTTGCTAACAGTTTTACAAATGGAAAGTTTTCAGCCTCCACCTGATACTTCAATTGCTGGGAATGTAGCTGAGAACTAGAGAAAATTTAAGCAGCGTTTTGAACTGTATTTATCGGCGATTGAAGCGGATGGAAAACTGGAAAAAACAAAAGCTGCGCTTCTACTCCACGTAATAGGTGACGATGCAATTGAGGTATATAATTATTTTATTTTTGAAAATGGAGATAATTTAAATTTGGAATCAATAATGGACAAATTTGAAGCATTTTGTATACCGAAGCGTAATGTGACATATGAAAGGCACAGATTTTTTACATATGCGCAGAGAGCTGGTGGAACAATTGATCAATATGTTACTGAGTTGAGACACCGGAGTGAAACATGCGAGTTTGGAGAACTGACAGACTCTTTCATTAAAGACAGAATTGTTTGTGGCATTCGGGGTAATGGTCTGCGAGAAAGACTGTTAAGAGAACAAGACTTACACTGAGAAAGTTTTGAAAGCTTCGGAAACCGTGACGTCACAGGCAAAACACCTTTTCATTGAAAGCTGCAACGTATACTCTGTAAAAAAATGTGAACATATTAGGAAAAATAATGAAACAACAACAAAACTGACAGAGAACAAGACGTCATCTGAGAGACAAAAGCTGTATGAACGCTATGGGTGGCAGCATCAGCCAAAACAGTGTAAAGCGTATGGGAAAATGTGCAACGATTGCGATAAGTGTAATCATTTTTCATGCTGTTGCAGAAGTAGAAAGAAAATAAAACAAGTAAATGCAGTGCTTGAAAATGAACTTGAGGAATTTTATATTGATGTGCTTTGTGAAAACAATCAAAATAAGAATGACTGGACTATTCCATTGCAAGTGAACCAAAACAATATTCTGTTTAAACTTGATACTGGAGCACAAGTAAATGTTCTTGCAGAACCTGAGTTTAATGCATTAAAGTCAAGACCAAAGTTACATAAGACAAATATAAAAGTGACTGAGTATTCAGGTACAGATATTCCAGTTAAAGGAACATATGTGGCAAATGTATTGCACAAAAATATTGTGCACATGCTTTCCTTTGTGGTGGTGCCAAAAAATGTACTGTACAGTCAATACCGTGTTTATCTGCCTGTGAGAGACTGAATTTGGTGAAAAAGCTTTAGTCCTGGACAGTGACACAGAGTCAGAATACAGTGACTTGATGAAAGTGTATGAAGACTTGTTCAAAGGGCTTAGTTTGTCTTTCAGGAGAGCACACGATTAAAATTGACAACACAGTGCCACCCATAGTACATCCATGTAGAAAAGTACCTTTTGCATTACACCATCAACTGAAAACAGAGCTTGACAGATTGGAACGGCTAGGAGTCATAAAAAAAATTGATGAACCAACTGAATGGGTCAATTTGCTTGTCATTATTGATAAGAAAAATGGAAAACTAAGTACTTGCTTAGATCCAAGAGACTTGAATAGAGCCATTAAAAGAGAGCATTTGAAATTGCCTACTTGTGAAGTAATTATGTCCCAGTTTGCTAATGCAAAGTACTTTAGTAAATTAGATGCCCCCTCTGGATTCTGGCAACTTAATCTGGATGTACTGAGTTCAAATTTGTGTACCTTTAACACTCCTTTTGCCAGATACTGTTTTCTTTGGTTTCCATTTGGAATTGCATTAGCTCCTGAAGTGTATCATAAAACCATTCACATGTTATATGAGCACATCAAGAGCCTGGATGCATCCATGGACAATATTATTGTTTGGGGATCATCTAAACAAGAGCATGACGCCAGACTCAGACAAGTCTTTGAGGCAACACGCAAGGCTAACGTGAAGTTGAATAAAGACAAGTGTCAGCTAGGAGTGACTGAACTTACCTTTGTGGGCGATATCATCAGCAGTGATAGTGTGCGTCCTGATCCATTGAAGGTTTCTGCTATTGAGAACATGCCAAGACCGCAATGTAAAAAGGATGTTCAAAGTTTTATGGGAATGGTCAACTACATGGGAAAATTCATACCCAATCTTTCAGAACAGCTTACTCCATTGAGGCAGCTAACAGAAAAGAAAAACGAATGGAGCCGAAGTCATGAACAGGAGAAATCATGGCAAAATCTCAAGGAAATGCTCACTAAAGAACCAGTGTTGAAACTCTGTGATGCTGAGAGATCCATCAGACTCTCATGTGATGCATCTCAAGCAGGCTTAGGGGCAGTATTACTCCAGAAACATGATAAGAAATGATAGAATGATCGAGAACATGGTACTGTAAGAAACGTGGTTTGGTTGTTGCCGGAAGTAAAAATTTTATGTCTTCCAGAATATGATTCTTTATTAGTAACTCACGGTACGTATAAATATAAAGAACACAACAGAGAGAGTTCAAAGGAGATTCACAAAAATGGTTCCCGGATTAAATAGCTTGTCATATTTCGGATCATTCGGGAGGCAGAGGCAGAAATAGAGAGGAGTTACAGGGAGATAGTCACCCCTAAGGGTTAGGAGACAGGTAGCTGGGTGAGTGTCAGGAGAGGGAAGGGGAATAGACAGAATGAGCATAGCACCCCTGTGGCCGTTCCCACCAATAATAAGTACATAGTTTTGGATACTGTTGATGGGGATGACATAACAGGGACGACCTAACAGGGCAAGCTGCAGTGGTTGTGTCTCTGGCACCGAGATTGCTACCAGTGCCACGTGCAGGCGGGTTTAGAAATAGTAAGATAGTGCAGATCAACACGTGGCTGAAGGCATGGTGCAGGCGGGAGGGCTTCAGATTTATAGATAATTGGCAGTTTTCCAGGGAAGGTGGGACCTGATCCGGTGGGACGGTCTACATCTGAACTGAAGGGGGACAAATATTCTTGCGGGTAGGTTTGCTAGAGAGGCTCCGGTGGATTTAAACTAGATACGAGGGGGTAGGGGAACCAGAGCGTAGGAACAGATGTAGGGAAGAAGGAAGAAAAAGAAAATAGTAAAGTTGTTTGCACAGTTAGTGATAAACAGAGAGTAAAAGAGATGGAAGATTTCTTAAATGCATTTATTTTAATACCAGGAGCATTGTATGAAAGGTGGATGAGCTTAAAGCATGGATTGATACCTGGAAGTATGATGTGGTAACTATTAGTGAAACATGGTTATAGGAGGGGTGTGATTGGCAACTAAATATTCCTGGATTTAATTGCTTCAGGTGTGATAGAATTGGAGGGACAAAAGGGGTGGGGTTGCATTGCTTGTCAGAGAAAATATTACAGCGGTCCTCTGGCAGGATAGATTAGAGGGCTTGTCTAGGGAGGCTATTTGGGTGGAATTGAGGAATGGGAAAGGTGCAGTAACTCTTATAGGAGTGTATTACAGACCACCAAATGGGGAGTGAGAATTGGAGGAGCAAATTTTTAAGGAGATAGCAGATACTAGTAGTAGGCACAAGGTTGTGATTGTGGGAGATTTTAATTTTCCACACAAAGACTGGGAAGCTCATACTGTAAAAGGGCTGGATGGATTGCAGTTTGTAAAATGTGTGCAAGATAGTTTTATGCAGCAATACATAGAGGTACCAACGAGAAAAGGGGCTTGTTGGATCTCCTGTTAGGGAATGAGATAGGTCAGGTGACGGAGGTTTGTGTTGGGGAGCACTTCGGGTCCAGTGATCACAAAGCTATTAGTTTCAATATAATTATGGAGAAGGATAGATCTGGACCCAGGGTTGAGATTCTTGATTGGAGAAAGGCTAACTTTGAGGAGATGTGAAAAGATTTAGAAGGAGTGGATTGGGATAATTTGTTTTATGGATGTAATAGAGAAATGGAGGTCATTTGAAGGTGAAATTTTGAGAGTACAGAATCATTATGTTCCTGTTAGGTTGAAAGGAAAGGTTAAAAGTTTGAGAGCGCCATGGTTTTCAAGGGATATTGGAAGCTTGGTTTGGAAAAAAAGAGAGATCTACAATAAATATAGACAGCATGGAGTAAATGAGGTGCTTGAGGAATATAATGAATGTAAAAAGAATTTTAAGAAAGAAATTAGAAAAGCTAAAAGAAGATATGAGGTTGCTTTGGCAAGTAAGGTGAAAATAAATCCCAAGGGTTTCTACCGTTATATAAATAGCAAAAGGATAGTGAGGGATAAAATTGGTCCCTTAGAGAATCAGAGTGGACAGCTATGTGTGAAGCCAAAAGAGATGGGGGAGATACTTAACAATTTCTTTCCTTTGGTATTCACTAAAGAGAAGGATATTGAATTGTGTAAGATAAGGGAAACGGGTAGGGAAGTTATGGAAACTATAATGATTAAAGAAGAAGTAGTACTGGAGCTTTTAAGGAATATAAAATTGGATAAGTCTCCACGTCCTGACAGGATATTCCTTAGAACATTGAGGGAATTTAGAGTGGAAATAGCAGGGGCTCTGACGGAAATATTTCAAATGTCATTAGAAACGGGATAGTGCCAGAGGATTGGCGTATTGCTCATGTGGTTCCATTGTTTAAAAAGGGTTCTAAGAGTAAACCTAGCAATTATCAGCCTGTGAGTTTGACGTCAGTGGTGGGTAAATTGATGGAAAGTATTCTTAGAAATGGTATATATAATTATCTGGACAGACAGGGTCTGGTTAGGAACAGTCAACATGGATTTTTGCTTGGAAGGTCATGTTTGACAAATCTTATTGAATTTTTTGATGAGGTTACTAGGAATGTTGACGAGGGTAAAGTGGTGGATGTTGTCTATATGGACTTCAGTAAGGCCTTTGACAAAGTCCCACACGGAAGGTTGGTTAAGAACGTTCAGTTGTTAGATATTAATATTGAAGTAGTAAAATGGATTTAGCAGTGGCTGGATGGGAGACGCCAGAGAGTAGTGGTGGAAAACTGTTTGTCAGATTGGAGGCCGGTGACTAGTGGTGTGCCTCAGGGATCTGTACTGGGTCCAATGTTGTTTGTCATATACATTAATGATCTGGATGATGGGGTGGTAAATTGGATGAGTAAGTATGCAGATGATACTAAGATAGGTGGAGTTGTGGATAATGAAGTAGGTTTTCAAAGCTTGCAGAGCAAGTTAGGCCAGATAGAAGAGTGGGCTGAAAGATGGCAGATGGAGTTTAATGCCGATAAATGTGAGGTGCTACACTTTGGTAGGACTTATCAAAATAGGAAAATGGTAGAGCTTTGAAGAATGCAGTAGAACAGAGGGATCTAGGAATAATGGTGCATAGTTCCCTGAAGGTGGAATCTCATGTGGATAGGGTGGCGAAGAAAGCTTTTGGTATGCTGGTCTTTATAAATCAGAGCATTGAGTATAGGAGTTGGGATGTAATGTTGAAATTGTACAAGGCATTGGTAAGGCCAGATTTGGAGTATTGTTTCCAGTTTTGGTCATCAAGTTATTGGAAAGATGTCAACAAAATAGGGAGAGTACAGAGAAGGTTTACTAGAATGTTACCTGGGTTTCATCACCTAAATTACAGAGAAAGGTTGAACAAGTTGGGTCTTTAGTCTTTAGGACATAGAAGGTTGAGGGGGGACTTGATAGAGGTATTTAAGACTATGAGAGGGTTAGATAGAGTTGACGTGGATAGGCTTTTTCCATTGAGAGTGGGGGAGATTCAAACAAGAGGACATGAGCTGGGAGTTAAAGGGCAAAAGTTTAGGGGTAACATGAGGGGGAACTTTTTTACTCAGAGAGTGGTGGCTGTGTGGAACGAGCTTCCAGCAGAGGTGGTTGAGGCAGGTGCAATGTTGCTGTTTAAAGTTAAACTGGACAGCTATATGGACAGGAAATGAATGGAGGTTATGGGCTGAATGCAGGTCAGTGGGACTAGATGAGAGTAAGAGTTCGGCACGGACTAGAAGGGACGAGATGGCCTGTTTCTGTGCTGTAATTGTTATATAGTTATATGGTTATATGGTTATATGGTTATATGAAGAGTGTCTGATGGCTCTGGGTCTGTTTTCACTGGAATTCAGAAGAATGAGGGGTGTCCTAATTAAAAACTATCGAATGGTGAAAGGCTTTGACAGAGTGAATATGGAGAGAATGTTTCCTATGGTGGGTGTGTCTAAGACCAGAGGACATAGCCTCTGAATAGAGGAGCACCTTTTTAGAAAGGAGATGAGGAGGAATTTCTTTAGCCAGATAGTCATGAATCTGTGGAATTTATTGCCACAGGCAGCTGTGGAGGCCAAGTCTTTATGTATACTTAAGGCAGAGGTTGACAGATCCTTGATTGTTCAGGACATGAAGGGACATGGGGGGGTGGGGGGAAGGCAAGAGATTAGGACTGACAGGAAAAATGGATCAGCTATGATGAAATGCCAGAGCAGACTCGATGGGCCAAATAACCTAATACTGCTCCAGTGTTTTATGGTCTTATGAAATGTCAGAGGGCTGGAATCAGATGATGATGATGCACAGATGTATGGTCTATTGCCTATTTCAGGATGGAATGTGACACTGAAATTGCAAATATTCAGATTCAATTTCAGATGATGGCCAGGGATGGCTTTGGAAAAGTCCATGGGTCAGTAAACGATAAATTCAGTCCAATGGGAATTTCCACTGATTTAGCACTCCATGCTGGTTTTACTTTCCTTTCAATGGTCGATTTACACTTTGTAGAGCTTCCTCGTGGTTAGTGTGTACATCAAGCAGCAGACGTAATTTCTGCAGTCATCTCAAACTAGTTAACATACAAGTCAACTAATAGCAGTCACCAAGAGAAACACCCAGAATAAAACATTTCTTAAAATGAGAAAGCCCCAATTTTGCGATATTCATTTTCTCATCTTGGTTATTCTGGTTACGTGTTAGCACAAAATGCAAAATAATTTTAGCGTGCCATTTTCTCAGATATCAACATTCCGGATGACATTGGGGAGGAGCAGGAGGAAGATGATATGTGATCCAGGGGACAAATATAGATCAGTGTATGAATCCAGAAATGATGACATTTTGGACATGGAGAGAAGCTGATGGAAGTGATTTTCAATAGTCTTGATAAGTGCTCACTGTTCTTTTATTGTGAACTGTACTTTAGCTAAATGGAAGGTCCCAGCTAATCAGGAACATTGAGCTGGGACTGATGGTAATGTATATGATCATTCAATCACATGGATAAAATTGAATGAACAATCATTGCCATTGCCCTACTGACATATCCTAAGTGACTATAAATACAACTTCTGCTGTAAAACTATTAACAAAACTCCCTGACTTACACAATTGCAGGAAATTCCAGTCCTGATGAAGGGTCTTGCTTGAAACATTGATGGTTGACTCATTTCCATAGATGCTGCCTGACTTGCCTAGTTCTTCCAGCATTTTGTGTGTATTATTCTTTCTTTAATGCCTCTTTTTAAATATTCTAATGGACATTATATATAGTTTTGTTGAAAATCTACAGAAATTGCAATTCCACCAGGAAAAAATAAATTTAATTTAATCCCTAGCCTATTGGTGGATTAATATTAAACCTATGTTATTTAACTTCTGATCATTGTCTATTAAATATTCCTCTTACTGCCTTTTATAATTGAATACATGTCAGTTTTGGACATCACTTGCTTTACAGTGAAACTTGAAATCATGAATGGCTGTGATGCCCCACTTCCAGATGAGCTCAATGTGCTTTATGCACACTTTGGGGAAATGGGAGAATAGAACTCCACCTATGTGAAGCCCTGCAACATCTGGTGACCTTGTGAAGCTGTCCCAACCAACTAACAAGAGTGTTCAAGGACATCTTCAGTCTCTCACTTCAGCAGTCAGAAGTTCCCAACTGCTTCAAAAGGGTGACAATCATACCAGTGCCCAAGAAGTACAGGTGAGCTGCCTCAAAGACTATCACCCAGTGGCACTCAGCTACTGTGATGAAGTGTTTTGGGAGGTTGGTCATGGCCAGAATCAACTCCTACCTTAGCAAGGACTTGGACCCGCTGCAATTTGACTATCGCCACAGTACATGTACAACAGGTCCAATCTCATTGGTTCTCTACTCTGTCTTGGAACAGCTGGACAACAGTAATTCTCAGGTCAGGCTGCTGTTTATTGATAACACCTCAGCATTAAACACAATAATGTGCTTCATTCTAATTAACAAGATCCAAAACCTCGGCCTCTGTACCTCCCTCTACAAATGGATCCTTGACTTCCTCATTGGGAGACCACAGTCTGTGCAGATTAGAAATAATATCTCTTTCTCCCTGACAATCAACACTGGCGCACCTCAATCTTGCATGCTTAGTCTGCTGCTCTACTCTGTCTACACCCATGATTGTGTGGATAGGCACGGCTCAAAAAGGCATATAAAAATTTGCTGATGACCCAACCATTGTTGGTGGGATTTCAGATGGTGATGAGGAGGCATATAGAAGTGAGATAAATCAGCTGGTTTAGTGGTGTCATGGCAACAAACTTGCACTCGATGTCAGTAAGACTAAGGAATTGATTGTGGACTTCAGGAAAGGGAAGTGGAGGAAACACACATGTCTTGATGGAGGGATCAGCAGTGGAAAGGGTGAGCAGTTTCAAGTTCCTGAGCGTCAACATCTCTAAGGGTCTATCCTCCACCCAACGTATCGTTGCGATTACAAGAAGGAACGGCAGCAGCTATATTTCATTAGGAGTTTGAGGATAGCTGGTACGTCACCAAAAACATGCACAAATTTCTGCAGATGTACCATATGGAGACTATCCTAACTGGTTGCATCACTATCTGGTATGCAGGGGTCACTGCATAGGATTGTAAAAGAACTGCAGGAAGTTGTACACTCAACCAGCTTCATCATGGTCACTAGCTTCCCAACATCAAAGATGCCTTCCAAAGGCAAAACCTCAAAGAGCGGCATCCATCTTTGAGGACCCCCATCCTCTAGAACATGCCCTCTTCTCATTACTACCATCAAGGAGCAGGTACAGGAGCCTGGAGACACACACTCAACATTTCAGGAACATCTTCTTCTTCCCCCACCATCAGAATTCTGAATAGACAATGAACCCATGAAACTACTTATTTAATTATATATACTCTCCTTATTGTAATATATAGTTTTTATTATTATGCATTGTAATATACTGCTGCTGCAAAACAAAACATCTCACGAAATATGCCAGTGATATTAATCTTGATTCTGATCCTGTTTCAGTATTTAGTAAAGAAGTTGTATTATATATTCATTGTTTGTCTTTTTGAACTATTTCCAAAAATAGATTAACACTTGATGCGTGGGAATCATTGATGCAGATCTTCAACAGATTTTTGATGGTGCATCAATGTCCTTTTTGAAGGTTGTGAGTTTGAATTACACAAAACTTTTTAGATGCAGCCTTGTAGTTTGTTATTCATGGTTAAAGAGACTTGGTTAGATTTTTAATCAGTGAAATAAAGACATTTTACATTACAGTGGTGCTAGAAAGTTTGTGAAACCTTCAGAATTTTCTCTATTTCTGCATAAATATGATCTAAAATGTGATCAGGTCCTCAGGTAAGTCCTAACAGTAGATAAAGGGAACCCAATTAAATAAATAACATAAAAAACATTATACTTGTTCATTTATTTATTGAGAAAAATGATCCAATATTGCATGTATTTGTTGGAAAAAGTATGTGAATCTCTAGGATTATGTGTTCATTTAAAGGGTTAATTAGAGTCATGTGCTTCCACCAGGCTGGAAAAGGATACAAACCCATTTCTAATGAGTTTGGGCTCTGCCAATCCACAGTCCACAGTTTGGGGTACAAACGGAGGAAATTCAATACTGTTCTTGCTCTGCAGTAGTGGTTTTCCAACAAAGATCACTCCAAGAGCGAGGTATTTTAATATTCCAGGAGGTCACAAAGAAACCCAGGTAACATCTAAGGAGGTACAGGCCTCTCTTGCATTGGCTAATATCAGTGTTTATGAGCATGCCATTAGGCAAACACTCAACAACAATGGCATGCGTGGCAGGATTGCAAGGAAAAAGCCACTACTCTCCAAGAAAATCAAAGTTGCCTGTTTAAAGTTTGCTAAGGACTGCGTGGATAAGTTAGAAGGATTTTGGAAGAATGTTCTGTGGACAGATGAGTCCAAAATAAAACTTCTTGGCTTAAATGAGAAGTGTTATGTTTGGTGAAAAGCAAACACTGCACTTAAGCATAACAAATCTCATCTCATCTGTGAAACATGGTGGTGGCAGTGTCATGGTTTTGAATTGTGCCGGCAAATTCTACAGGAAAATATCAGAGTGTCCATCTGTGAACTGAAGCTCAAGAGAAGTTGGGTCATGAGGCAAGACAACAACCCTAAACACATAAGTCAGTCTACCAAAAAATGGTTAAAGCAGAAGAAATTTCACATTTTGGAATGGCCGAGTCAAAGTCCTGACCTTAATCCTATACAAATGTCGTGGAAGGACCTGAAGCAAGCAGTTCATGCCAGGAAACCAACCAACATCCTAGAGCTGAGGCAGATTTGTAAGGAGGAATAATCTAAAATTCCTCCAAGCTGATGTGCAGGACTGATCAACAGTTACCGGAAACGTTTAGTTTAAGTTACTGTTGTATAAGGGGTCACACTTGTTACTGAAAGCAGAGGATCATGTACTTTTCCCAACAAATACATATAAAGTTGGATAATTTTTCTCAATAAATAAAATTAAAAAGATGAAATGAAATTTTTTTGGTTAATTATTTAATTGGGTTCTCTATCTAGTTTTAAGACGTGTGGAAATCTAATCATATTTTAGGTCTTTTTTATGGAGAAATAGTCAAAATACTAAAGGATTCACAAACTTTCTAGTACCATTGTACATTATTTGTTTAGAAATGTTGATGAGAGATTTGCATTAAATTGATACTTCCAGTGAGCAATCCGGTAAAATCCTTACTTCTACTAATGGATATATGAACTTGCTATGATTCTGTCAAGTTATTTGCAAAAGAATCATATTGACTTGTCATTATTATTTCCCCCACACAAATTTAATTTGTTTAAATCTCTGTAATTGTAAATATTTTGTTGGAATTTTGATGTATGTGTTGGGATTGGACGAAAAGTGTTTGCTTGCCCAGCCCACAAGCATTGGTGTTAACACATTATTTCCCCAATGGATGCAAGTTTTCACTTCTATGAAGGCCTAGGAAATCTGACCAATGTGCCTTAAAATATAAAATGCATTGAATTTTTCAGCAGATTCTTTGTCCTCATTATAGTGAACTGGTTGCTTCATCCTGCCTCTGTCAGTAATAGAAATAACTGGATTCAGATTTTGTCTTTGTGTGCGGAGTAAAATTACACCCATAATCAATGCAGGATATATGGCAATCAATTCGTGCATGTTCCATCAAACAACAATGAAACAGTTAGCAGATAATATTGCACTGATACCATTTCAGGGATATTAGAGCAAGTTGACTAACTTTTTGATGTCTGGATCCTTCAAGAATCATACTGTGGAAAAATTGACAATGCTAATCAGCTTTGCTCACACTGCTGTTGCTGTGAATTGGGAAATCACTTGGCTTGAATTTGAATGACAAGCAATTGTAAACCTTAGGAATGGATAGAGGGAATGGGGCCCAGCATTCAGGGTAACTAACACCTACAGAATGTCAGGAAGAGGATCTCATTTGCTGTTCTTCCCACTGCCTTTGAATTTAATCATTTTCTATTGGTTGTTTCCAACATCATGGAACTGTTATTTGCTTTACTTGCATGCGAGCTTTGTTGCATATCCTGCTGGGTATGTTTTAAACCGGAAGCTACAAGGCTTGGAAAGTTATAAAGAAATTAAGAGGTGGAAAAAGCAACAGTTAACTAACTTTTAATAAGCACTTGAAACACAAAAGTAACTTTTGTTTTTACAGAGGCTGACAGGTTTACAGCTTATGCAGCATTTTCTCTAATTTCCATTGGTACATTCATGCTAACGTTTCTCTCTGTCAGTACAGCATGCTTTGCAGCTTGCTTTTCATAATTCTATATTCTTCCCTACTTTCTAGCAGCAACATTATCCATTGCAATGCACACAAATGCTGCAGCAACTCAGCAGGTCAGGCAGCATCAACAAAAATGAATAAACAGTTGATATTTTGGGCTGAGACACTTCTTCAGGGCTCCATTGCTATCATGCTCTTTCTTCTAGATCTCCAACTTGGCAGCTGACTCAGAACTTACATGACCATTTATATATGAGTTCAATGATGCATTACGTTATTAAAATATTACAACACCGAAACAGATGCTTTGGCGTACTAACAAATATCCATCCATACTATTCCCATTTACCTGCAGTTGGTTGGTTGTTTCCTATGCTGTGATGCAAATACTTGCCCGGATACTTTTTAAGTATTACGAGAGAGTTTGCTTTCACAACACTCTCAGCAGTTCATTTCACATCACAGCCATCCTTTATCTGAAAGAATTCTGCTCAGATCCCCTCTAAACATGCAACCTTTTACTCTAAACCTGTACTGCTGCTTTTAGACAACTCTGTTATGGGGAAGTTTATTTCCATTTACCCTATGTGTACCTGTCAATATCAGGCCCAGGTGTGACCGCCTCCATTTCAAAGAAAGCAAATTGAAATCAGATTGATTATCACAGATATATTTCATGAAATCTGTTGTTGTGTTGCTGTAGTATGGTGTAATACATTAAAAAATTCTACTGCATAGGTTATAATAAGGAATTTAAAACATAAATAGTGCAAAAAGAGAGCAAAATATTGCGGTAGTGTTCGTGGACTGTTCAGAAATCCGGCAGAGAGGAAGAAGCTTTTCCTAAAATGCTGAATGTGTCTTCAGGCAACCTTTATCCTGTAATAATGAGAAGTAGACAGGTCCTGTGTGATGAGGGTCCTTAATGATGGATACTGCCTTTTTGAAGCATCACCTTTTGAAGATATTCTCGATGCTGGGGAGGTTAGTGTCCATGATGGAGCAGACTAAGTTTTTTAACCCTCTGCAGCTTTTTCTGATCCTGTGCTTTGGGGCCCCCATACCAAATATTGATGCAACCAGTCAGATCCTCTCCATGGTCCATTTGTAGAAATTTGCTACTCGCATGCTATATATTAGGCCTAGAGTAGATCCCCTGGGATGCTGATACCCAGGAGCTGCTCACCCTTTCCACTGCTTACCCCTCAATGAGGACTGGTTTGTGTTCTCTCGACTTCCCCTTCCCAAAGTCCACAATTAGTTTCTTGTTTGCATTGACGCTGATTGCCAAGTTGTTGTTGTGACACCACTCAACCAGCTGATCTATCACTCCTGTGCGCCTCCTCGTTACCATCTGAGAATCTGTCAGCAACAATTGTGCTATTGGCATTTATATAGATGACGTTTGAACTGTACCTAGCCACACAGTCATAAGTGTAGAGAGTAGAGCAGTGTGCTAAGCATATTAAACCCTGCCAAAGAAGTCTCTTCTAATATTTGATATACTCCATCCCAAGCAACATACTTTTTGAATCTCTAGAACTGTACAGAGTACTCCAGCTCTGGAATAAGTCATGTTTTATATAGATGTTCCATGTC
Source organism: Mobula birostris (assembly GCF_030028105.1). Lineage (NCBI taxonomy): Eukaryota > Metazoa > Chordata > Chondrichthyes > Myliobatiformes > Myliobatidae > Mobula > Mobula birostris. Next base: position 144,880,732 of record NC_092372.1, on the reverse strand, counting down.
TCAGTTAATGAAGGTTAATATCTAGATGCCATCTTCACCCACTTATCTACATGTGCTGCCAAATTCAGGGACTCTTTGACTTGCACACTAAAGTCCATTTGTCCCTCGATACCCTCTAGTGCCCATCCATTCACCCTGTATGTTCTACTCTTACTTAAACTCCCAAATGTATTACCTTGCACTTATTGGGATTAATTCTACTTGCCATCCCTCTGCCCAATCAGTCAACTGATCATTTTATAACCTAAGCCCAACCGATCAATGTTATTCTAAAATCTAAACCTCCTATCATTAGTAACAAATGTTTGTATCTGCAAACTTACCTCCTGCACTGTCACTGAAATTGTTTGTGTATGATAAAAATCAAGTGCACCACATCAATCTTTGTGGTACACAACTGGGCCACAACCTTCCAGTTGCATATCCAAATATCTATTCATCACCCTCTTGTTCCTTTTATTGAGATTTGGTATCTAATTTTCTAACTTGCCTTGGATACCATGCGATCTAACCTTCTGGTGTAGCCTTCCATGAGGGATTTTGTCCAGGGTTTTACAAAATCCATGTAGGCTACAAAGATTATCCAGCAGCATATGGTCAAAAGGACTCATATGTCATGATTTTTTTAGCGTGTTGCATCAGACAGTCAGTCATTCTTGTCTGGCGCGTAGTGTCAGGATTGGTCTCCTTTCAGATCAACTGGGTCACGATATGAACATTCCTGACTTGACCCTTTTTTTTAATGGGGCCAAGTGGCTAGCTCAATGCTCAAACCGGCATGGATGGAAAGCGTGGGGCGGGGGGCGGGGGTGGCCCAACTTGGATTTGAACTCGGGAACCTTTGCTCCGGAGTCCGGCGCTGATGCCATTGCGCCACCAGCTGGTCATGTCATGAATAATAAGTTAGTAAAAGTCACCGGACAATTAGTCTGTTCCCTGCTCGTTTTGCACAAACAATAGTTCCCAGTTGTCTTTCATTAGGTTTTCAGAGGTTGCTGCATTTAGGGGTTCGTTATTATTTCAGCTATTATTAGAAGGTTGGGGCTGGTGCTAAACCACACTTACTTCTTTTAATGAAGAACTTTACAATGCAGCAATTCAAATCAACCTTTTCCATACAGAAGGGGAATAGTTTCAATTGAGTCATATCCCTACACATAAGAATTTGTTTACGCACATCTTTAAACATCCATTGATTTTTTATTTTAATTTCCCATTTTCCTCATTGTTTCTTGATTCATTTATTATTCTTTCTGTTCTTATATTGATTTTAATCCATTCTTCTCCTCCAACATCCTTTCATTTCTTCCTCACTGTTGGCCTCAGTTGTTTGGAAGTCCCTGCTTCTCCATTACCTGCTTGCAACTTGCAGGGCATGATCATCTTTGAGCTGGAAAGTGAACAGAGGAGGCCTAACTTGAAGGCCCAGTCAGAGAGTCACCAGACTTTTTGGGATGTATGAGGAAAGACGAGATGATTAAATTTGTGCTTACTAGAGTTTAGAAGAACTAAAGGGGATGTAACTGAAACTTACAAAATTCTAGTGTTTTTTGCCAACTGAGTGTGTACAGAATGATTCCCTTGACTGGCAGTAACAGAACAGGAAGTCACATTCTTGAGTGACAAGGCAAAAGATTTGAGTTGGAAGTTTTATTCACTCAGAAGGCAGCGCATTTCAAACTTCACCATTACAGAAAGCTATAGAAGTCAAACCATTAATTTTTTTTTAAGAAAGAGGTAGATACATTTCAAGATGGAAATGTCATTGAGGGGAATGGGGAGAGCAGGAATATGACTTTAGTGGATGAGCCATTATTATTAGCATGGCAGTGAAGGCTTAAAGGGATGAATGCCTTACTCCTGCTCCAATTTTCTGTTTCCATGAATGGCCTACTCTTGTGACTACCAGACCACAGCCAAGTAAATCACATTTGTAACCATGTCACAGAGCCACCACTTCCACGCAGGTTGCTGTATATTTTTGGATCATGTATTTCTATTTTTTCTCCAGACAATGAGCCAACTTTAAGATCATTAGATCACTGCAGAAATATACCAGTTTAATATCTATTTAAAGCAGCTGAAAGCACTGGAAAGTTATTATGACCAATGTTTTATAATTGTGTGAATATTTCTTTGTTATGTTGTCTCTATGGAATTGTGGTTTTGCTAACACTTTAAAAACAATTGTATTAAATGGACATTTGTAAATGTTTCAATTGAAAAAGACAGTATGCCCTTTTCAGTTCTGTGAAGAGCATGGGCTAGTCATTTGGTTTTTTTCCAAACAGTTTCATTCTTGTTATTTTCCAACTTCCCATGTCAGCTACATTACCATAAATTCTGCTTCTGCTGAGAGCAGCCAGATGAGGTTTAACCAGGTTTTCAAATCTCAGCCAAGTGCAGCATATGCCAGAAAATAGGTGGGATTTCACAAATCTTCCATTTCCAAACACTGTCGGATCACAGTCATATTCCTTATGTAATATACTCTGAAAGAAAATTTTGTACCTAAAGTCCAAACATTTTTGTTGCCTACAGAATCTGATTAAATGATTATATCCATTGAATATTTTGGTTCTTGTGGTATTTCAGAGGCAGAAAACAACTTCAAAATGACAGTCATTACCAGTCAGTTTTCCTGAAACCCATTACTGAGAATGATTCATGGCATTATTAGTATAGTGACAGGTTCATTACAAACCATTTATTTAATTATCAATACCATGTCCCTTTCTATAAAAAAAGCCATATGTTGCATTGACTGTACCTGAGAGTAAAGCTATTTGTAACACTGGGCATCATTTCAGTACACACCTGAATACCGATCAGGGATTATTATATTTTAGCATGTGAAATTTAATATATAATTTTATTAAACATTTGTTTCAAAAACAAATAACATTTAACTTTTAAGTCTAACTTAAAATAAGGAGCAACAATAATTATATTAATGACTGTTAATTGTAAAAGATGAAAGAACAATTAGTCTCATTGCCCCTTTGAAGTGAAATGCTGCACATATTTTGAAGCCTGGCTCACAATCAAGCTGCTGAGTTGTCCAGAAGGTTACAGAGAAATAATCATTGATGCATTTACCATTCACATACTGTGTAACAGGTATATAATATGAAACACTAAGTGAATATTCTGCAGATTTTGGATGCCAGTGTTTGATCAAAGGAAAGTTATAAGTGCTCTAACTCGCTGAAAGTTTTTGAAAGTAATTATGCAGTTAAAACTTGCATTGTTCTGAATATTTGTTTTCTAATGTTTTGTTCATAAATTATGGATATCTGACTACGTGGGTAAGAGGAAAAGAAGCTAGATCTGGATATTATAGCATGCTCCATGCATATTGCAATATTTCATCACTGCAAGATCTAGTCATGCGTACTCATAGATGGCAGGGCCAGCAAGAGAAATGTCAACTGGATCCATACACACAGTGTGGACCGTGCACAGAAAATGATGTATGATAAACACCAAGGGGTGCCGCAGAAGTGTAGTAGCTAGTGTGATGCTATTACAGCTCCAGGCATTGGAATTCAATTCCAATGCTGTCTGTATGTCCTCCCAGTAAACATGCAGGTTTCTTCCAGGTGCTCCTGTTCCCTCCCATATTCCAAAGAAGTACCGGTTAGTAGGTTAGTTGGTCATTGTAAATTGTCCCGTTATCAGGTTAGGCGGATTGCTGGGTGGTGCAGCACATTGAGCCAGAAGGGCCTGTTCTGCCGGCTATCTCTAAGTAAAATAAATAAATAAGAAGCACTGCAGCTCTCTTACTTAAAGGGACCATTAATGTCTTGAAGGCTAATTGGGAGGAAAGCATGTTGAGACAAATAGGTGTTGCATGCTTTGGGATGCTAATGGATGTTTTTCTCATGATTAAATTGAAGCTTTCCATTCTGTTTTAAAGGACAGCAGGAGAATTTGACGTGATCCTTCTGGGCTTCCAGCATGACTAAAGCAGGAGGAGAAGGACTGATGGGAAAGTCATCTTCAGGTAGATGTCCAAAGGAGTAGGACATTTCTAGCAGCTACCTTTCTACTTTCCCTTATCCAAGCAGCTATGCATAGGGAAACCACAATGTTCCAAATAGATGGTTTTAGAAGTCTGAGGCAGATCTCTACCCATGCACCCATGGTTTGACTTTTCTGCTTGTAGAAATAAAGGTCATTGTTCCCCTGAAAATCTGAGCCACTACAGGTGATTAGTGGCTAATGTCTGCCATGTGCCACAGACTGTACTCATTTGCAATTTGAGGTTGAACAATTAGCTGAATATCCTTTCTTGAAGATAATAAATCTTAACTAGCAGTGTCTAGCACAATAATCTATCAAATGCCCTTTGACAGATTACCCTCTGTAGTTTACATGGCTTTATTTTTTGGAAATAGAAGCAGTCAACTACCCACGTTCATGATTATTTGCAGCAGGTTCTTATTGTGACACCTCTCAACCAGCTGCTCTATCTCAGTCCTATATTCCTCTTCATTGCCAGCAGAGATTCTGCCAACAACAGTTGTTTCATTGGTGAATCTGCAGATGCCACTTGAGCTGTGACTAGCCACACAATCATGAATGTAGAGAGAGAAGAGATGCAGGCGAACCATGCATCCTTGAGATGCATCTGCATTGATTGTCAGTGAGGAGGAGATGTTTTTTACCAATCCGTACTGACTGTGGTCTCTTGGTGAAGTCAAGGATCCAGTTGCAGAGGGAGATAGAGAGGCCCAGGTTTCAAAACTTGTTGATTACTGCTGCAGAGATGATGGTAATGAAAGCTGAGCTGTAATAGATATGTAGGCATTACTGATTTCCCGGTGGTCCAAGACCCAGTGGAGAGCCAATGTCCACTGTTGTGAGGGTATGTAAACTGAAGCAGGTCCATGCTCCTGTTCAGGCAGGATTTAATTCTGGCCACGACCAACATCTCAAAGCACTTCATCACAGTGTATATGAGTTCTGAGGAAAGACTGGATGGACCTTGCTGTAGAGAAGTCTAATCAAAGTATACAAAATTGTTGTCGGCTTATAACGAGGAGCAGCACTGCAACCGCATAGGTCAACCAAGGGAAGGTTTAGAGGAGATCTGGAAAGAACATTTTTTTCACACAGAAGGTAATTAACATCTTGAATGCACTGCCTGAGTGCCTCTTGAAGCTCCCAATGCGATCCGCATTTGATTCAGTCCATTCTGCAATTACCTACATGAGCATCTTGTAGACACTGAGTAGTTCTCCAGAAATGATAGTCTCAACCCCTCCATCAATGTGCTGCAGTCCAACCTCTCTACGAAATTCCTACTCAGCCTTTTGCTTCTTAATTTGTCTGGGGACCCTTGTAGTGTTTGGCTCTTGTTCTTAATTATCCTCTCTTACTGTTCAAACAGATGCAGTCTCATTCTCTGAGCTGATAGTCATCGAGATATGTAAATAGTTCCATTGCCTGAGATGTCAAGTCACCCTATGTGTTGCCATTAACTTGGGCTGTTCATGAAGTACAAACAATATGACTCAAAATGTTTTTTTCTCTGACCTACCTCTCCCTGGACTGATTCCCTGAAGCACATATTACTTTACTTTGCTTTATAGTTCTGGTCTTGACCTTGTGGTGCATCTTCTATAATAAACACCTTAAGCACTTGCTATCATTGTGCTATCATGGTGCAGCACCTGTTTCACTGGCTGACCTGCAGGGAAAGAGAGATATGTCTAACACATGAACAATCACTGAATCTATGACCCTTGAAGAATACTTTCAGAGTTACCTTTAATAATCGTTTATATTATTCACTCCCATTATAATTCCACTCTGGAGTTACCACATTTCCTGTCCCTGCCACACTGCAGCTTCTGAGTTTCTGGATTTGTGTTGCCTGACCTTTCTTTGATTTCCTCAGAACACAGTGTCTGCAGTCTCTGAGTAAACTGTTGATGTTTCGGGCCAAGACACTTCATCAGTCCACACACACACACACACACACACACATCTATATATATATATATATATATATATATATATATATATGTGTGTGTGTGTGTGTGTGTGTGTATGTGTGTGTGTGTGTGTGTGTGTGTGTGTGTGTGTGTGTGTGTGTATGTGTGTGTGTGTGTGTGTGTGTGTGTGTGTGTGTGTGAGCATATATATAAATATATGCACCTGCGCGCGTGTATATCCATATACCCATATACAAAGGTTCAAAGGTTCACTTTTTATCCAAGTATACAACTCTGAAATTCTTCTCCAGAAAGCCATGAAACCAAGAAAGAGAAAAAACCGACAGCATGATCATCAAATCCCAAATCCCCCCTCCCCGAACAAAAAACAATTGAACAAAAATGGAACAGGCACATCGAACCTCAAATTCCCCTCCCCAGCACACAAAAACACTAGAAAGATAGGGTGAAAAACACAGAATACAAAAAAAAACCATAAGACTGGAAAAAAAGTCCATAGTCCATAGTCCAAATCTATATCCACAACGCAGATATAGACTTGGACTATGGGTAACATTCTCCCGGCACAGCAGCAGGCACTCTCCTCTTGGTAGCAGAGTGATCCTACCAGCAGTCAAAGGTAGTTATTTTATAACTATTATAATTCCATAAAAACTACTAAACGGACATCCAGAGGATAGTAAATTTTAAATTGTCTCATTCAGGCCTAAAGATTTAATTTGCTGTGGAGGATTTCTTACTCTTGTGGGATAATATTTTTCCTGACCAGGGAGGTTACTCAGCTTGGCAGGTGAGAGTTGTGGCTGTGAAACAATCTCAGGTTCTGGGGCCTCCTCTGTGGTGATTGTAGGAGTTGTCCATCAGACTGCAGGAAGTGGTTCTGACAGCTCTGGATACCATTCTTCTGGACCTGTTGGCATCTCAAACAGTGCATCGCGAGCTGCTGATCTATCCCAGCCGCCAGGCAAAGCTTTGAGCCAGTGTTTTCATTTTGACCACAAATAGATGACTGGCATGTAGCTCCTCCAACATTTTGGCTCTCAGCTTGAATGGTGCAACAACTTTCAATTGCCATGTAAGGTAACCTCCTTCAAGGGTAAGTTCATCCTGCCACTGGTAAAAATGGAGGAACTAGAGTATCTGCTTCATATTCCAGCCATCTTGAATTGCCAAGTAGACCTGAGACAGTTTGGGTTTCCCTTTGGATCATCTCTGCTGTAATAAGGAGACTTTTGATTTGTGTTAGGGAGAATATATCAAGAGGAATATCCTCTTTTGTAAATTATTCAGGTAATTCCTTTTCCAAGGGCAGACGGGGCAATCCATCAGCATTTACATGATTGCTTTCCTCTTGAATTTGATCTTGAGATTGGGTCCTCCAAGAAACAGGGCCTATCTCTGCACTCGTGCTGCTGCTGTTAGTAGAAAGAATACCCTTCGGTGGAATCAAAATGGACATAATATCTGACATCACCATTTCCTTTACTTTTTTAAAGTCACCTCACACTGCTTTGTCTGTTCTCATTTCTTCCCAATCTGTATTAATGAGTGGAGGAGCACAGAAACTTGTTAATCTAATTGACAAATCCTAAAAAGGAGAGCAACTGTGACATATCCTTTGGCCTTGGGGTATCCACCACTGCTCGAGTTTGCTCAGCACACTCATGTAATTCTTTGCAATGCTGGTGAGACCACAGTAAGTGATGCTTGGTGTGTCGTGCTCTGAACCTAAAATCTTCTAATCTTTTTAACTCAGTCTTGAGATTTTGGAGATGTTCCTTGTTATCTTTACTGATAACAATAATACAATCATCTGACACTGAGTGTCTTGGCAAGCCTAGCAGTACCTGGTCTATAGCTTTCAGCCAGAGTACAGGAGTAGATGCTATTCCTACAATAAACCTACGGGAGCTATACAACCCTCTGTAAGTGTTTATAGTGAGAAACACTTCAGACTATTCTTCTATCTCCAGCCGTAGATAGCCCTCAACTAAGTCAACTTTCCAAAGTGTTTTTGTCCAGGAGGTTTTACAAAGATATCCTCTAGCCTGGATGGAGAGTATTGATCTAATTTCAGAACTGGGTTGATGGTGACCTTAAAATCACCTCAGATCCTGACAGACCCATTCTTCTTGACTACTGGGACCACTGGCATTGCGTATGGGCTCCACTCAGCTTTGGAAAAAATCCCTTTATTCTCATGCAATCTAGTTCACTGGCTACTTTAGCATGGATGGTATGAGGAACCAAACAGGCTTTGTAAAACTTGGGTGTGGCATTCTCATTTAACACTATTTTACCCTTGATATGTTTGAGTTTTCCAATGCCATCCATGAACATTGTTGTAGCATCATCCAGTATCTTTCTTAATTCACTTTCAATTGAGTCTATTTCAGGGGAACTGGCATGCAGATGATGGATGGATCTTCAATCAAGTTGTAGTTGTCTCAGCTACATACAACCCCACAATGCTGGCCCTCCCATTTTTTTTTTACCACTTATTGGCTCAATGGGGCTTGTTGGTTCTTGTATTTCACTGTTATGGATGTTATTCCCACAGCAGTTATCTTTTCTCAAGTATAAGTTCTTAGTTGGATATCTGCAGGCTTCAGTTCAATAACTTTGAAGTACCTTTCATATTGTAGAATGACTGAAAATTAATTCTTCACTTCTGATCTAAGCCATATTGCTTGTCTATTGTTAGCTTGTCTATTGTAAATCTCAAGGCTACTCAGTCATGTGCCACTCTCATCATGAACAGATATTTCATCAATAGCATGCAGATTAGTGCCATTTTTGAAACCGCAACTTGATTTGTTTATATTTCTCTCTACCCTGTGCAGTCCATTTATTTTTGTCTGCTCAACATGCACTTTGTATGTGTCCTACTTTGTGACATTTTCTGCAAATTTCACCATTAAAGCTTCATTGGTTTGCTATATGTGATCCCCTAACACAATGGTAACACAATTTGATCGACCAGGCCGATTTCTGTTCAGATGTTGCCATTTTGTTCACGCTCACTTTCCTTCCTGACTGTAACTCAATTGTGTCTCTGACTGTGGTTTCCATTGATAAAGAAATTTCAACTGCTCTTTTCAATGTGAGTTGTGCTTCATTTAGGAGCCATTTTTGAATGCTTTCTTGTAAGATACCATAAAATAAATGATCTCCCAGTGCATTATTAAGCCCATCATTGATCTGACAATGCTCAGATAATCTCTTCAATTCAGCCACATACGTTGAAATAGAGTCCGCTACCTTTGATCCCACTTATGAAGCCTAAAACTTTCTGCAATCACAATGGTTTTAGTTCTAAATATTCATGCATTACCTTCACGATACCAGCAAAGCTAATTTTGGAGGGCTTGGCTGAGCAGTTAAACTTCTAATCAAACTATATGCTCTTTCACTCAATGCACTCAGCAATTCTGGCATTTGCCAGCATTATGGGGTTGTGAGTAGCTGAGACAACTACAACTTGATTGAAGTTCCATTCATCACCTGCATGCCAGTTCCCCTGCAATAGACTATCAGATATTTCATTTGCTTCAAAATACTGCTCAATTCGCTCAGTATACAAAATTTTTTGTGCAATTGAACTTGTCTATCTTTCCGATGCAGCCAGTCGTTTCCACTCTGTTTTTATTTATTTATGTTTATTATCACCCGGTGCTCATTGATTATGAGCTCGTGAATTTGTCTGCTGTCTGCCTTTCTAAAAACTTTAACATCTCGCTGTGCCTTTTTTTAAGGTTGAAGGTCTTGCTGTGCTTTTTTTCCAAAGCCAAACATCTTGCTGTCGCTTTTTTTTTTAACTTGAATGTCTTGCTGTGCTTTGACAGGCCTTGGGTTTGTTTAAAACTTCCTTGTGACCATGTTATGATTTGTAAGTCCAGAACATAAAAGTGATTAAAGGAAAAACTGGGAGCCCGAGAGATGGGTGTAAACTTTGCTTTTACTTTACGTGAGGCGCTCGTATGATGTGGTGGCATGGTGATGAATGGCCTTCGTGCATCTTTACACATAACCCATAATGAATTATATAAACAACAAAGAATGCTTATTCAAACAATATATTTACAATATTACTCAAATATTACTGAAATATTAAATACACACCTTCCTCAAGGTTGGGCTTCCTTTCTCAGTTTCCAGTTGTTTGTGTGCTGTATTTGAATAACCATTTCCAGTAGTTACCTCATTGAAATGTTTGCCCTTCCATTGAGCTTTATTTTAGAACAGTACAACACAGGAACAGGATCTCTGGCCCATTATGCCTACACCTTCTCTTCAGGTTGTACGTGATCCATATCCTTCCACCTCAAGTAACTCTCGTCTGCTGATGTCTATGAGCTGAAGACTTCCTGATACCTCCAAGGTTCACCTGACTTCTGGTCTGGGCTAGCGTACGCTGAGCGGAGAGCAAAACCTTAATCTGTCACAGGCTAAAGCTACAGTAACTATGGACCCTCATTGTGAATGTTGGAACCAATCTAGGCCCTCCATCACCAGGACCTGCGCACAACTGATGGCCTAATTGTTCACCTCCTCAATGCAATGGCTGATCCCTTCCATCTTTGTGCCAACCCTCCAGTTTCAAGGGAAAATTACTGCAGTATTTCAGCTACATGTCATGCTGCAGTCTCAGTGGACATGCTTAAATCTGCTTCCACAATCTTTGCCTGTAGTCACCCCCACGCTTGTCTCACCTTTACAAGGGGTGTTGTGAGACCAGACAGTTTATGCCATCCATGACAATGCCCCTGTCTTGGGTAATATTCAGCCTTAAAAACCTCCATGCACATATGAGCTGCCTGTTGTCTGCTGAAGCCACTTCTAATGTCCAAGTGATTCATCCCTAATGAAACACAATGATTATAATTTCCATTGGTCCCTGTCTGCAACTCCAAATCATGCACACAGTGAAACAAGCTCTCATTTTCAAGTCTGATCTCCACTCAGTTGGTTTTGCTACATCTATCTAAAATGTTCAGTCTAGATTATCAAATAGTTTAGCTGGTGCTGGGGACTTGTGAAATCTCCTGTGGTAATTTGGCATTAGCATGAGAAAGATGGTGAGTAGTGCAGATTCATTGTTTATGTCCTCACACAAGGTGGGAGAAGCTTGGTAATTTGACATTGGGATAAAAGGTCACACTCAGACAGCGTTATTTGCTTGTGTAATCAAGTTTACTTTTTAGAGAGTTTTAATTATCACTTCTAACTCAGTTTTGAATCATCTTGATTATTCACAAACAATGACAAGAATATACTGTCGACAAGTCTACCTCTTTGACTCTGCCTTTGGTAACCTCCCTGGAATAGAACATAGAACATAGAATAGTACAGCACAGTACAGGCTCTTCGGCCCACAATGTTGTGCCGACCCTCAAACCCTGCCTCCCATATAACCCCCCACCTTAATTCCTTCACCTAAAATCTTCACCTAATTCCTTCATATTGTCAGGTGGATATTTTTGTATGAATGCAAGCTTCAACAACTACTGAACTTCTTCCTCTGAACTGAAGTCAAGGATGATATATTTCCAGATCTTTTACTTGTTACCAATATAGCTAATGCTTATCAAAGCATGAGTCTTAGAGGTAACAAATCCTACCAGATGTTACCGAATTATTTTACTCAGAGCTTTGTTGATCATGTGCTCTTTCCAGAAAAATTCATCAGAACATCTCAGCCATCTGCTGCTGAAAATCATCCACGTGTTTTCTAACATCAAGCAGTTGATCTGGCAGCACTGTACTGTTGTGTGGTTCTGATTTTATTTCTGTTCCACAAATGCTATTAAAGTGGATGCATTTTCAAATTAAAGAGCCATAAATCGTTTCCTTTTTTTTAGTACTTTCCCCTTCCCCATCTTTCTTTGAACCTCTTCTTTCATTGAGTTGACAATCTGACTTTGACCGAGTGTTTGCCTCTTGAAATTTACTGGTTGCGCTATTCAGTCTTCAGCTTTTCTCTTCTCAATTCATGTGCTCGTATTGTGATCTTCATCCACTAAATCACAGTTTAATCTCCCCCAACTTTTCTGTTAAATCTGCTTCCCTCTCTGCCTTTCTCTTTCATTCTCCATGAAGTGTCTCGAGTACTCTACCATCTCCCCCTCCCACCCCTCCCTCCACCAACGGCGCCATACACGAAGTGAGGACGCACTAAGGAGGGACTGGCATAATATTCACTTTGCTGGAATTATTGTCTGTTATTTTTAAGTTTCTTAAAAGCCTTCTGAGATAGGTGGGATTGCATATGTTGACATGAAATGCAATCAATGTGTAACAATGGCTCAATAACATGCTAACCCAGATGATGCCTAGAGATATCCTCTTGAGAGCCACTGGCACAGGAGAGCAATGAAAGGCACTGGAAGGTAAATTTAAGATTGGCTTTGCATCCAGCTAGTCTGCTATTATTTCTGTGTTGCTTGGGATGCTTAGACCTCCTCTGCATGGACTCCAACCACTCTGTAGTGCACTTTCTGATCTGCTCAGTGTAGTGAAATAGCCCTGACCTTACCTGCATACCTGCAATCTAATCAACCCAATTTTACCCTCTGTCACCTGTTCATTCCTCCCATTCTCCCTGTCCTGGAAGATTATTTGTCCATCACCCAGTACTGGAAGTTCACTGTATCATTAAGAAAAACCCATGTCTCTGTATACCATTGACTCTGTTTGGTTCATCTTAAAAAAGACAAGTGGCGACCCCAGTGTCCTGTATGACACTTCTTTCAATCCCTAGTTTTTCTCCAACACATGGATCCTCCATTACTTCAGTGACACATTTATCCTTCACTCTCACCTAAACCCATTGGCTGCTTAAACACTCATTGTTGGTTTTGTCACTTTCAGATATAATCCTGGGCAGTGTTCTATTAACCAGTTCAGTAAATTTTGTGGTCAGAGTTTAGTGTGCTGGAAATTCCTCTGCAAAAAATAAATCTGCAAATGTGACGCCGCACAGTGGAGCCAATGAACAGACAGAATAGCATTTGTCCTTCAAGGGTTCCAACTCCATTTGGCATGGTGGTTGAAAAGTGGCAGTGACTATGAAAATGTGGGAGTTCTATGAAAGATGGAAGTGACTATGAACAGCATCCTATCCATTTGCATCATGGCTTTGTTCTGCATGTGAATGCAAGAAACTCCAGAGAGAAGTGGACACAGCTCAGCACATCATGGAAATCAGCCTACCCTATCCATAGACTCTGGCTATACTTCAGTAAAGCAGCCAACATTAGCAAAGACCCCACCCATCTGGACATTTCCTCTTCTCATTTCTTCCATCGGCAGAAGATACAAAAGCCTAAAAGAGCAAACCACGAGGCTGAAAAACAGCTTCTATCTCACTTTGTAAGACTGCTAAATAGTGTCCTAGTATGGTAGAATGGACTCTTGATGTCACAATCTAACTTGAAACACTTTATACTGAATTCTGTTATTGTCCTCCTTTGTATTACTTGGAAGAACATTTGTAAATAAAAGATCTATATGGATGGCATGCCAATTACATGTGACAATGAACTAATTACCTGTCATCACATGTAGTGAAGGTGTATAGTCGGGCAGTGAAAACCCTTGCAAAGCAGATAATGCTCCAGGTTCATAGGGGGAGCCTAGATTTCCACACAGGTGCAACCTGTCACACCCCGAATCAGTGGAGAAACTCAACATCCTGCTATGTCCATGGCTCTTGGTGTGTTCTGGTCACCACGCTAGGAGAGAGATTTCGATTTCCCTCTCTTACATAGGAATAATTATCACTGTCCAGAATTCAGTTAGTGGTTTGAAAATTTTGAACTATGACCTAGATCAGTTGCTAAATTTAGAAATTCCATATAAGAGTGACCTTCACCTTTACAGGCAGAGTAATTCAGCATGAACATCTTAGGAGCAGAATTAGGTCATTTGCTTAATGAGTTTGCTCTGCCATTCAATCATGGCTGATCCTTTTCTCCCCTTCTCAACCCCTTTTCTCAGCCTTCTCCCTGTAACCTTTGATGCTGTGTCAACTCAAGAACCTATCAATATCTGCCTTAAGTACACCCAACAAACTGGCTTCCACATCTGCCTGTGGTAACAAATTCCACAAATTCATCACCTCTGGCTAAAAAAATTCTCCGCATCTCTGTTTGAAATGGACACCCCTCTTTCCTGAGGCTGTGCCCTGTTGTCCTAGACTCTCCCACTATGGGAAACATCCTTTCCACATCTACTCTGTCTAGGCCTTTCAACATTCGAAAGGTTTCAATGAGATTCCCCCCTCATCATTCTGAATTCCAGCAAGTACAGACTCAGGGCCATCAAATGTTCCTCATATGATAACCCTTTCATTCCTGGAATCAGCCTTGTGAACCTCCTCTGGACCCTCTCCAATGCCAGTACGTCTTTTCTTAGATAAGGAGCTCAAAACTGTTTACAGTACTCAAGGTGAGGCCTCACTAATGCCTTACAAAGCCTCAGCATCACGTCCCTGCTCTTGTATTCAAGACCTCTTGAAATGAATGCTCACATTGCATTTAGTTACCTTACTAATGACTCAATCTGCAAGTTAATTTTTAGGGTGCTCTGCACAAGGACTCCCATGTCCCTTTGCATCCCAGATTTTTGAATTTTCTCCCTGTTTAGAAAACAGCCTGCATGTTTATTTCTACTGCTAAAGTGCATGGCCTTGCATTTTCCAACATTGTATTTCATTTGCCACTTTCTTGCCCATTCTCCTATTCTGTCTAAGTCCTTTTGCAGCCCACCTTTTTCCTAAACACTACCTGCCTCTCCACTAATCTTTGTATTATCTGCAAACTTGGCAACTAAGCCTTCTATTCCACCATCTAAATCATTGATATACAACATAAAAAGAAGTGCTCCCAACACTGACCCTTGTGGAACACCGCTAGTCACTGGCAGCCAACCATAAAAGGATTATTTTATTCCCACTTGCTACCTCCTACCAATCAGCTGATGCTCTAAGCATGCCAGTAACCTTCCTCTGTGATGGTACTCCAGATCCCACCCAATGGACACCAGGATATTGAGGAATAGATAGGCAGGTAGATTACGGAAAAGTGTAAAAACAATAGGGTTGTTGCCTTGGGAGATTTCACCTTCCCTAAGGTAAACTGGGACTACGTTAATACAAGAGGTTGAGATGGGGAAAAAATTGTTAGGTGAGTTCAAGAGGGTTTCTTAAATTAATATGTAGATAGTCTAACAAGAGGAGGGACTGTACTGAACCTGATTTTGGGTAATGAGCCTGGCTGGGTGACCAACTTTTCAGTGGGTGAGCTGTTAGGGAACAGTAGTCACAATGACTTAAGTTTCAATATAGCTATAGATAAGGATAGGTATGGACTTTGTGGAAGAGTATTAAATTGGAATGGGGCAAATTACGGGAGCATTAGACAGGAACTAGGGAGAGTTAATTGGGAGCAGCTGTTTCCTCAGCAAGTGCACATCCAGCACATGCAGAGTGTCAGAAGGAAGGATGGAGATGGCATGGTAACAGAACCTTGGATGTTGAGAGGTGATGATTTTGGTCAAGAAAAAGGAGAAGTATGTAAAGCTCAGGAAGCTAGAATCAAGCAGAGCACTTGAGGATCATAAAGAAGCCAGAAAAGAGCTCAAGAAGGGAATTAGAAAAGCAAGGAAGGGCTATGAAAAGCCCTTGACAAGTAGGATTAAACACAATCCCATGACATTGTATACATCAAGAGCAAGAAAATAACAAGGTAAAGCATGGGACAGCTCAAGGATAAAGGGGGGAACATTTGCTTGGATGCGAAGGGTGTGGGTGAAGAGTGCTTTACATCAGTATTTATGAAGGAAACAAATGTGGAGGATTAAATATTTATTTAATTTTATTTAGCGATCCAGCGCGGAACAGGCCTTTCCGGCTCAATGAGTCACGGCATCCAGCAACTCACCTATTAAGTCCTAGACCAATCACAGACCAATATGCCTACTAACAATTTACCAAGTAACCTATTAACAGCTGCCTCTTTAGACTATGGGAGGAAACTGGAGCAGCTGGAGGAAACTGGAAGAATGGATATACTTCCTTACAGAGGATGCCATGAGCTGTAAAAGTGTTACTATGCTACCATGGCAACCTAGAGATAGAGCACAGTAACAGTAAGTGACACAACGACCACGCACCATACAATTACACCCATGTGACCATTTAACTTAGTAACCCATACACCTTTGAAATGTAGGAGGAAACTCGTATGGTGATAATATAGTACCAAAGAGGTATTAACTGGAACTGTTTCTCTGTCTTCGCTACCAGTCCAAATTTTACTTCCTGCTTCTTTTTGTTTTTGGCCCTTATGTGTCTTTGAGTAACTTGGAGCTGATTGTCTGACAAAAGTAAAGTTATTGGTGGCCCATTTAAATATCCCAAGTGCTCCGCATCGGGTGCTGGTCAAATCTGTTACTTGTACGTGGACCGTGCTTAATCAGAAAGATGTGACACAATTTTAGAATTCATGTACTAGTGTTTACAATACTATTCTTCTCATCTGACTAAATATGTAACTCTTAGTTTTTAAACTGAAAATAATGCAAATTTCAACACACTTTCCTCCCAATAACAGGTCAGTGTCATATCTAACTGGTATCCTTCTCCTGCATAGTCTTTTCTATGACTCATTTTTCTCCCTATTACATTCACATTCCATTATTTAAATGAGGTTTTATTTTTGGAGAGATTCTGAAGATATTTACTGTACAGCAGCTGTGTTGCTTTGAGGATGGGATGTTTGAGAGAAGAGTTATGTTTTGAGAGTGTGCAGGGATTAAAATTGGAATTTGTTACGCCAAATTCTAAGACCTGAAAACATAAAGATCAAATACATTAAAGTATCCCCTTCAGACCTGCATGTCATAGGATTGGTTAAGAATGGTGATAAATCTTTAATCTGTGGAACTAAGTCAATTGCCAGAGTTGAGTAAACTGCATCAGGGTCATAATTTTGGATTAAGGTAATTTATTATCCTGATATCCTGACACCAGGACAGATCTCCATAGTTCTATTTGAATCATAAAATACCTGTAATAAGCATTGTCATGTTTGGTTCTGTACTGGTCTTACTGAGGTGTTGTAACATCAACTGGACAGTCAACCAAACTCCATTCAAAAATGACACAGGAGTCAGGGTATTCGTCCAAGCTCCTTGGTTTTATTGCAGACTCAATGGTATGACATACTGAATGAGGAGTGAAACTAAAAAACAACACAATCACCACACTGTTCCATTCACACAACTAAATATACACAAGTAAGGAAGAACTTCGTTAAGTTTTCTACAGGTAAATACTATAGGATTCCAACAGGTAAATACTACAGGTAAATCGTATGTGTGAACCATTAGCATCTAGATTAGTGGCTAATAAGCTCAAAAATAACATTCTATTTTAGCAAAATCTCATTGATACCTTTAGATTAACTCCTAAACAATATAGCGTCAGCTTACAAGTAACGTTCCTGCTGAGGAAGCAACAGGTTTGGATAGAAACATCTTTCGCTCCTAAAACAAACATCTGGTCTTCTGCTAACCAATGTGCTTTCCTATTTACTACTTCCTGATTGCACAGGAAGTTGCCTAATACAGATCTGAAACTGCTCATTAAAATAAAAGCTGAATATGCTTAATCACACAGTAAAAACAAGCCAATTATCCAAAAGGTAAAACAGCCTTCTCTGATTTTCAAGAACCCAAATATCGAATCAAATTGGAATATAAGCATCGAGGTTGAGTTGATTGTGCAGGGCTGAACCTGGACCTATAATCGTATCACTAACAGAAAATGGAAAAGCCTACAAGAAGCGAGGGATACCACCCTGTTCATCATAGGAAGTCCCTCTCCACCATTCAGCACATCCACAAGGAGCTCTGCTCCGAGAAAGCTGCACCGATCATCAAGGACCACCAACATCCAGCCCACTTACTCTTCTTTCTGCTGCCATCAGGAAGGAGGTACAGAAGCCTTAGATCCAACACCACCAGGTTCAGGAACAGTTATTATACTTCAACCGTCAGACTCCCGAACCAGCGTGGATAACTTCACTCACCTCAATACTGAACTGATTCCACAACCTACGGACTCATTTTCAAGGACTCTACAACTCTTGGGAGTTTTCACTTTTTTACTATTATTTTTGTTGTTACACAGATTGTCTTCTTTTGCACATTGCTTATTTGACACTCTTGGTCTGTATGTAGTTCTATTGTATTTCTTTCTTCTAATGCAAATGCCTACAAGACAATTTACCTCGGGGGAGTGTATATTGACATATACTTACTTTAATAATAGACTTATTTTGAACTTTGTACATTGAGAGATATATGAATTCATTTTGCTTATATGTTTATATTTTGCTGGAGCCATGGATATTACTGCAACTCTATCATCTATTGTTAATCTCTAATTGCAAATTTGACAACAAAATTGATATCTTGAATCCAAATTCTTCAGATGCCATGGAAGGATTCAAATTCAAATCTTTGGATCAATGATCCAGACCACTGGATGGTGGTCCCATAAGCTGATTGAGGTAGTATCAGACCAATGTGACCACTCCTTTCTTCCCACTTTCTTAAAAAAAAATCACATGTTGGGCTAATCTTGACTATGATATTACATAATCTGAGTTGACCCTGGGTTTGCTCTGGCATGATGCAATGTCATATTTAGTTTAATGATTGGCTTGGTTGGAATATTTAATTATTTGTCTAGATTATGAATACTTTCAAAAGATCATTAATGGATGCACATTTTCTCCACGATTCAGCTGCATAAAATATTGAGTTAACATCCTCTTATGATTTGTCAATTGATTCAATGGCCTTCATTGAGAAATTACATATTATTGCATTCAAAAGTCTTCTACAAAGTAACGGCTGGGTGATGCAGTGCATTAAGATATGCTAGCATCGCACGCGCATTTTCTTAGGACTGACGTGTCAAATTTTCTTAGCCTTTGGGATAGCACGGTAGCGTAGTGGTTAGTACAGCACTTTACAGTACCATTGACCCAGGTTCCTTTCCCGTCGGTGTCTGTAAAGAGTTTTTATGTTCTCTCTGAGACCACATGGGTTTCTTCCAGGTGCTCCGGTTTCCTCCTACAGTCCAAAGATAGATTAATTGGTCATTGTAAATTGTCCTGTGATTAGGCTAGGGTTAAATCCGGAGTTGTTGGGTGGTGAGGCTTGAAGTGCCTGAAAAGCCTATCCTGATTTGCATCTCAATAAATAAAAGAAATCAAAACAAATAGATTAAAAAAATAGAATTAAAGCATTTAAACTTATTTAATTGAATAAAAATAGTTAGACTTATCTTTCTATCCAACAAATGATCTGCTGGAAGAACTCAGTGGGTCAAGTAGCATCGATGGGAGGAAAGGAATTATTGATATTTTATATCAAAACCCTGATGGTTTCCACCCGAAACATTCACAGGTCCTTTCCTTCTATAGATACTGCTCAACCTGCTGAGTTCTTCCAGCAGATTGCTTGTTGCTCCAGATTCCAGCACCTGTAATCTCTTGTGTTTCTATGTTTGTGCTCTGTTCGTTCTCCTTGGTGTCTGGATTTTCCTCTCTGAGAATTAAGATGTCTGGGTAAGCTGGTGTCCGTTGGCATAGTGCAGCTGCAGCCAGCACCACAGGTCACTCTGCAGAAGATGCTGCCATTAACTTAAGCTCATGTCGGCACACCAGGAATTCTGCTGAGGAATGCATGTGAGTAACGACATATGGGCTGAAGTTGGGAGGGAAGATTTGACCCAGAGTTAACAGTACGCGATATAGATTGTATGCGTGTTCATTAACTCATTGTATACTCTGGGCTGCAACATTACTACTCTGCGAGAGGCTGCTTTAATGGTGCATGTTTGATGATGGCCTGCTGATGATTATTCCTACTGTTAATTTACTATCATCCTCCAGTGGAAATCTCTGTAGCACTGAACTTGGTGTCAGGCCTAAGATGGGACCCAGGCTGCGCTGGATTTAATTCTAAGATTCTATGCGCAGAGTCAGCTGTGTACCCTGATCTCGGATCTGGCAAACCCTGTAACTGGACTTCCAGATTTTTTTTTTGATTTTTAGCTTACTTTTGCTCTAGGTTCAGATTCCCTCAATCATTCTTCCATTATTTATTGAAGTAATGTTCTTAAATGTTGTCCATTCCTGTACAGTATGATAGCAGTCCCTTTCTATCAAAGATATTTTAAAAGTAATTTATAGAGCATGGAGTATTACAACACAGAATAAGGCCGTTTCAGCCAGCTCACCTATGCTGACCATGGTGTCCACCTAAGTTAGTTCCATTTGCACACGTTTGGTCTGAATCCTACCCAAGGTTTGTTATGGTATTAGCCACTGTGACTTTCTTTGGCAGCTTGTTCCATATTTACACCATCTGCCACATGAAGAAATTGCCCCTCATGTCCCTTTAAATCTTTCCCTTCTCACCCAAAACTTGTGCCCAACAGCTTTTGATTCTCCTTCATTGGGAAGAAAACCGGATGCATTCACCCTTTCAATGTGTCTATACATCTCTACATGGTCACACTCCAATCACCTAGGTTAGAAAGAATAAAATATTGTATATTGTTTAGTTTTAGGATTTGCAAACTGCAAACTAGCTGCCTTTTCTGCAAATAACAGAGTTATTCTTCTTAACTTGTGTGCTGTGATGTAGTGAGGAGAGAAAAATAAATCTAATCTCTATCAAGAATCTCTCTAATTCTTCTTAAAATATTCAAAGACACTGCTTCCACTGCCCTTGGAGGTAGCAAGTTCCAAGAAGTCGCTTTGATATGAGAGAAAAACAATTTGTCTCATCTCTGTTTCAAATGAATGACCTCCAATTTTTAAACAGTGGTCCTTGGATTCTTCGACAGCAGGAAATGGCATCTCAACATCCATCTGTTAAGATCCCCCAGGATAAAGATAACTCCTACTCATCTAAGCTCCAGCAGGTATAAACCAAGCCTGTCCATTCCTTCCTCATGTGACAAACTCCACTTTCCAGGCATCAGACTCTGAAATACTTCCAATACACTTACACCCATCTTTAATGAAGGAGACGCATTCTGTACAGAATGCTGCAGATGTCTTATCTGTGCTGTCTAAGAGTACTCCAAACAGGGATATCACGTTGCAGAATCAGTCATGGAGTCGCCAATCACAGAATGTAGCTTTCTCCTTACCCTTTGATGTTAATCCCCTCTGCCTCCATTGGTGTTTATCCTTCTATGCCTTGCTTATTTAGTCACAGAGACTGCATCTGATTTCATTGCCTCCTCTGGCTGCAAGATCCACGCTGTGTTTAAAAAAGACTTTACCCCAAAATCCTTTTTAAAATTCCTTCTCTCACCTTAAACTTACATGCTCTTATTTTTGATACTTCTACCAAAGGTAAAAGGTTCTGGCTTTCTTTGCACCTTATAATTTTATATATCTTTTTTTGGGTCACCATTTGGCCTCCTTCATTTCAGGGAAAGCATGACCAGCTTAGACAATACTTACTTACTACCCCTTGTGCCGCTGGTGTTTTGGGCAGCAATGAAGGTTCCTCTATCTCTGTCTGTCCATACTGCCGCACGTGGATAAAGTCTTCATTGCTGTTTCCGTAACAATTTTTTTTTGATCAGTCAGGGTTGTTAGCCCTAAGATGAACCCCTGAACCTGGAGGACTGGTGAACCCTGAGGTCTAGCCTCTACCCTTTGACCTGTTTGGCACGAGTGACCCTACCAACAGCCAAAGCACAAGGCCCTGACTCTAGCTGTCATAGCTCTCTGGGCTGTTGAGGCACGCAAGTCCCCCAAACCTACAACAAGGTTGTGGTCCTCCTGGAGGAGCTTACCCATTTTCTCCCCATAACTAACTTCCTCTATTCCAGGCACCATCCTGGTGCAGTCCCTCTGCACTCTCTCCAGCTCAGTTACATTCTTCCTCCGGTAGAGTGATCAGAACTGTAAACAGAATTCCAAATGCTATATCACCACTATTTCGTAAAGTTGCAACATAACGTCCAACTTCTATAAACTCAATCTATAGTTGATTACACATAGCTATTTTTCCCCAGGACCTCAGCTTCTCAGTGTTATAGAGTATTTAACCTGTTGTAAACAATTCTTCCTCTAATCTTCAGCATTTAAAAGCCTGAAATTACCTAAGAATGCTTCAGTGTTTCATGCCTTTCAGTCTTGAATTATTATAATATCACTTGCTCTGCATATTTGCCAATATACAGTATCCTTGTTCTCCTGGAGATCAACATAATTTATTTCACCTCACTAAGCTTTTTCAAAACTTATTCTGGTTATACTGTGACATAATTGTCAATATTTTGAATTAATTTATTGATATTGAAGCTACATAAATTGAATCATCCTTCATTGTTGGTCAGGTGTCACAGAGGCATGGATAGTGAAGACGCTGCTCACGGAGCCAGTGACTGGATTCAATCCTGACCTTGGGTGTATCTGGTCGAACTTTACACATTCTCTCTGTAACTATCAGAGTTTTCTTTAGGGTGGTCCAGTTTCCTCTCTCATTCCTGGAGATTTGCAGGTTTTTAGGTGACTAGAAGAAACTTGGGTGGAATTGATGGGAGAACAAAATGGATAAATACAGGATTAGTGTAAGTGGGTGTGTGATGGTGCTATATGATCTATAACACTTCACATTAGTGCGGGAAAACCGTTATCCATTTCAAATGTTCAGGCGCAGGGCTCAACCCAGCAAAGGTTGGCCCATTTTTCTATGAGTGTGCTATTATAAATGGCAAATACAAAAAGTTGGAAATAAAGTTAGCTGTATAACAGAAGAAGCCTCAGGCGACAGCAGGTGAAATGGAAACAATGCATTTTGTGAAATGGAATTTTAAGAATGGGATCTTCCTTTTTCACTTCCTGTCAATTTAAAAATAACACATGTCTAGATGAAGGTAATGACTGGTTGGACTTGATCTTTCTAAATGCCTTTCGACTTGAGTTTGGGAGGGTCGAATCAGCCAGTGTTCTCAGTCACAAATGGCCTGCTAGTACTGTTGGTGACAATATAAATCAGGTTAGGCTGTGATACTCATCATGGTGCAGCAGGTTTCCAGAAAGCACTGCCACATCTTACGTATTCAGAAACAGCCACCTCGGCTAGGTACTGAAGGGCATCTACCTTCCGTGGAACCAATAAACAAATTGAGTTGTATAGTAACATTGTGATTAAGCTACTAAACTTGCAGTTGAGTTCTGGACCATTGAACTAGAGAAGTGAGATTGAATTCCACCATGGTAGCGAGAGAATTAACATTCAAATAATTAAATATATCTAGAATTTTTAAAAAGAGCATGAAGAGCAGTAAGAATGAAACTTCTGGTGTAGTGAAAAACCATCTGCTTTTTACTGTCGTTCAAGAAAGGAGATTTGCTGTCCTTACTTGATTTGGTCTACATGTGATTCCAGACCCACAAGAAGTGTTGGCTCCTAATGACCGGCTGGTGGCAAAATGACATCAGCGCCGGACTCTGGAATGGAGGTTCTCGGGTTCGAATCCAGTCGTGCCACCCTCGAGTACGCTTTCCATCCGTGCCGGGTTGAGTGTCGAGCTCACAACTTGACCTCGTAAAATAAAGAAAAAAATACTGTGAAATGTCTGTGCGAGGAGTGGCGCCCCATACAACCTTCCGATTTGTGCCTTGTAAGGCATGAAAATGCCCGATACTGGCCTCTCAGGCCTGAGTTGACGTCATCATCATCTAATAGACAGTTTAAGAACAATTCAGCATGGACAATAAATGCCGGCGTTGCTCAGTGGAGATCATTTGTAAAGTGTGACTATAGTACTGAAAAGGTTAACTCAGCTTCTGGCAATCTTGTGTCGACTGGCAATGGATCAATCAGGCAAGCGTAGCATATTAAAAGGATTATAGATTAGTAATTAGATGAGCTTTTCGTGAAGGACAGAAAATTTCCCCAAGCACAGCCAAAGGTTAACGGAAATGGAATGTCAATTTTCAAGTTCATAATCCAGTGAAGGATGGAAAAGTCTGAGGATTTTCAATATAAGATTGAATGTAAACAAATCTTTTGGATTGGAAGATGGACAGTAGCCTATCTCTGTGTTTGGAAATGGAGAGCAATGAGGCATGAAATCTACAAAGCAAAAAGTCCTGTATATTTTTAAATGAAGATTATATAAGCTGCATTTGTTTTGCTGAGCAAGATAAAATGGAATTAAATGATGCCAATCTATAATATATTCTCTAATTAAACAACAGGGAAAGATTTCTCCTAGTATTTTTGTGGAGCAATCCAAATTAAATAATAAAATTCAGATGCTTACTTATTTAAAGAAATAGTTCAAGGAAACTCTGAGATTAACCATATATCAAAGGAGTCTGGTATCATATGATGTCTTATCATCGTTCAAACCTGGGGCCCATAATCAGATCCAAAGTATAAAGCATTTGCATTCTGTTACAATATACATAGGTTTCTTTAATTGTGATATCTGCAAAAATGCTGACTTTCTCCTTATAAGAATGTTAGCATACAAATATCAGCAAATTGGTGAAACATGGTAGCTCGGCAAAAGTTTTCGGAAGCGAAATCTGGTTTTCATTCCTTTACTCACCCACTTCAAGCAAACGTCATTTGTTGTCTCATTCAGCTTTGTTGCCAGCTGGGCTTGTCAGTTTATTAAGTATCTTGTTCATTATTTGCTCCATTAAGTTTAAAGAACTACACATACATAGTGATGACACTGAAATCTTTATTTGAAGAGGAGTCCTTGCTAATTCATGGAAATGGCTTTGTTACATTTCTTTGTATAAATAACACCACAACAATTACAAGTGATATACAGTAGAATCATAGAATCACAGAGTGGTGACATTGCGGTTAGCACATGCTATTATAACACCACTGATCCTTGTTCAGTTCCTGCCACTCTCTGTATGTCCTCCCCATGACCACGTGAGTTTTCTCTGGATGCTCCACTTTCCTCTCACGTTCCAGGGATGTACAGATGAGTAGGTTAGTTGGTCACATGGGTGTATCTGGACGGTGTGGGCTCATGGCCTAGAAGGGCCTGCTCTCTGCTGTATCTCTAAATAAAAAGAACAAATAAATAAAATGATTGTAGAGTTGTACAGCAGAAATTACCCCTTGGCCCATTAATTCTCTGCTGACTTTCATGCCTATCTATACTCTTGCCACATGCCTGCCTTAGTTTCATATTCCACTATGACCTGCTCAGTCAAGAACCTGTCCAGATGCCTCCTAGATGTTGTACCTACTTCCACTACCTGTTCTATTGACCACTCATCAACGGACTGGGTTAGGAAACTCATTACACAGCTCTTAATTAATCGAAGCTCTTAATTTTATTGTCTCTGCCCAAACAGCAATATAACTATGTTGACCCCAGGCCAACAACTTAAAACATGAATTCTACTGTCCCCTTTGTACCAATACTCACTCAGATCACCTTTCTCATTTATAACACTGAAATAGGGGATCTCCCTTGGCCATAAGATCGATCCTTTCTTCTCCCAGCCTCTGGCGTGGGGGTTTTTCCTCGCAATGGTTAGCCTCTGCAGTTGTTGCCTCTTTGCATTTGAAGTTCCTAACTCGTAAGGTGTTCTTCACCAGTTCAAATAAAGCACCTCATTCTTGATGGCTCTAGGTAATCCGACTGACCTACAACAGACTCCCGTTGGATGTAGTTGAATGGCTACACAACTTCATGCCTTAGGTGTCTTCTTTTGTTTTCTTCAACTCTGGTTCAAACCATTAAACCAGATCACCTAGACACTGGGCCAAGATAATGAGATTACTTCTGCAAACCTGCCATTATACATTATCACTGCTTAACTGAGAATGATCTCAGGTTTAGCAGATCAATAGCAGAAACTCCTCATGAATGATCTCATTGAATGTGAATATACATTCACTCACTCTGATTAGATTATCCCAAAGCAAGAATCAGTTCTCAAACAGTTCACAAGACCAAGGTTCATAAGACCAGATTCAGAAAATGGCAGCCTCCATTCCTTCAAGCACATGGCAAGAACAAAGACATTCGTCTATTTCCACTGACCTTGACCCATTTGAGTTCCAGTTTTCTTCCATATTTTAATTCCTCCACGGCCAACACTCTGGCAGTTTGTTCCAGATGACAACTCTCTTTGTCTGAAACAGAAATTGGTGTTTCCCTTGATACCTTCTTCTTCTCAGCTTAAACTATGCCTACTAATTTTAGATACCCCTCCCATGAGAAAAAGACATTGACTATCTACTGTATCTCTACTGCCCTTAATTTTGTATACTTGTATACCTCCGTTTTGACATCTGTTAGCCTCCTCACTCCAGGAAAACCTGACTAAGTCCATTTAGTCTCATTTTATAACTCAAGCCCTCCATTCCAAGCAACATCCTTGTGAATCTTTTATGGCTCTTCACTCAGTTAATCACATCCTCCTACAGTACAACAGAAATTACACTGATATAGTGACATAATAGCAAATAATTTTGACTTCATTCATGACTATTGTTCATCTTTTTGAGACACTGAGATTTTCCAGCACTTTTAAGTTCCTTGAGAGGCAGTGGATAAAAAATGGAATAGATGTGAAATTTTTCATAGCTGCATGCATTGTATGTATTTTGTGCTTTCTCAGCTATGCCTAACTTTCCATTGGCTAAGTGGAACAGTCCATGTTCCAAACATTCCCTAGTTACCATCCCCAAGTCTTTCTGTGCCACATTGACAACTGCATTGGTGCTGTTTCATGCACCCATGCTCAGCTTATCAATTTCATCAACTTAGCCTTCTCGGGAGGAGAAGATGGCGACGATACGGCAGCGCGTGCGGCCACTTCGGTGAATGATGTCTGTTATCTGTCAAGTAGGGGACCGTGCACAATTCTGATTTGATGGAGACAGATGTGAGAGCATGGAGGAACACCTGGAAAGCTTCCGAAATCCCCGCTTCGCTGCCGCTGCTACGGTGTGGTAACCGGAATCTCCAGAGCTGAAGGCCCCGAAATCCTCAGCTTTGCGTGTTTTAGCGGCCGGGGAGAGGTTGAAGGTGCTCGGCAGAGGATGGCGCTCGAGAGGCTGTATCGGAGGGCTGGTCGGAGGCTCGAAGTTTTTGGATGGAAGACTCAGTGTTGGCTGTGGTCGGCTGCTTCCAAGGCATTGGCATGTTGATGGTGCCTGGAGGTTTATGGCAGGGAGTTTCTCCCTTTTGCCGTCGCTATCTGGGACTTGGGAGTTGATCGACTCGGGACCTTGAGAGTTTTTTTTTACCGTGCCCATGGTCTGTTCTTCATCAAATTATGGTATTGCTTTGCACTGCTGTAATTATATGTTATAATTATGTGTGGTTCTGTCAGTGTTAGTCTTTGGTTTGTCCTGTTTTCTGTCATATCACTCCGGAGAAACACTGTATCATTTCTTAATGCATGTATGCATTTCTAAATGACAATAAAAAGAGGACTGAGTGTTCTCATAATCTAATGTAACCTAATCCTTCCACCCTGCCCTTAAATTTACTTGGTCCATTTTTGACACCTCTCTCCCCTTTCTCAATCTCACTGTCTCAAAGTTCAAAGTTCAAAGTACATTTATTATCAAAGTATGTATACTATATACAACGTTGACATTCGTCTCCTTACAGGGAGCCACTAAACAAAGAAACCCAATAGAACCCATTAAAAAAGAAGACTGTCAAACATCCAAT
The DNA here is from genome assembly GCF_030028105.1 of Mobula birostris. Classification (NCBI taxonomy): domain Eukaryota; kingdom Metazoa; phylum Chordata; class Chondrichthyes; order Myliobatiformes; family Myliobatidae; genus Mobula; species Mobula birostris. The sequence continues at coordinate 144,852,994 of NC_092372.1, read as the reverse complement.
GTGCAGAAAAAAGCAAATCATGCAAACCATAAAAGTAAGCAAATAACATTCAGAACTGAAGTTCTTGAAAGTGAGTCCACAGCCACGAAGACTGTCACAACCGATTCAGGCGCCTCTTAGTTGCAGGCCACAGCTTCAGTTCAGTGCAGAGACAAGTAGACCTCATGAGCCGCAAGCTGGACACCAGCCTGTCCCTCACCTCCAGCCCTGACACCCTAACCTTTCCAATCTGGCCCAGCCCTGACACCCTAACCTTTCCAATTTGGCCCAGCCCTGACACCCTAACCTTTCCAATCTGGCCCAGCACTGACACCCTAACCTTTCCAATCTGGCCCAGCACTGACACCCTAACCTTTCCAATCTGGCCCAGCCCTGACACCCTAACCTTTCCAATCTGGCCCAGCACTGACACCCTAACCTTTCCAATCTGGCCCAGCCCTGACACCCTAACCTTTCCAATCTGGCCCAGCCCTGACACCCTAACCTTTCCAATCTGGCCCAGCACTGACACCCTAACCTTTCCAATCTGACCCAGCCCTGACACCCTAACCTTTCCAATCTGGCCCAGCCCTGACACCCTAACCTTTCCAATCTGGCCCAGCCCTGACACCCTAACCTTTCCAATCTGGCCCGGCACTTCAATCAGTCAAACAGCGGCTTGAGCCGTGTTCTTGGCCCGGGCCCTGCCGACTCAACTCTGCCTCACCTTGGTTTTGCCATTTTAAATTACCTCCAAGTCCACTCCAGCGATGGCCAGACATTGGCTTGTTGCCAACTTTCGAACCTGCACCACGCTGCCTTAATTCAGTTGATACACACCATGCCACAACCATCCTGCATCTTTAGTTTACACTACAAAAATGCCAGGTTGTATGGGCAGTTCAAAAGCTCAACTCTGAAAGGAAAGTTACAGGCTACTATTTGCAGTGATCTGTTTGTCTCCATCACTGATGACAGGCTATTCATCGATATCTTTAATAAACCCACTGATTCTCACAGCTATCTTGACTATACATCTTCTCACCTGTCTCCTGTAAAAATGCCGATCCTTTTTCTTAGTTCCTTTGTCTCTGCTGCATCTTTCCCCAGGATGAGTCTTTCCTTTCCAGGACATAAGAGATGACCTCTTTCTTCAAAGAATGTGGGTTCTCTTCCTCTACTACTGATGCTGCCCTCATTGGCATCTCCTCCATTTTCCGGACATCTGCACCCATCTTCTCTCTGCCTTAACAGAGACAGCATTCCCCTTATCCTCACCTACTACTTCCTGGCCGTCCCATCCAACAAATTATTCTCTGCCACTTTTGACATCTTCAACAGGACCCTATTGTTGAGAATTTAATACTTCAGTATTATTTGAGTAATATTGCAAATATATCATTTGATTAATCATTCTTGTTTGCTTAATTAATTCATTATGGGTTATATATAAAAGTATGTAAATGGCAGATGCCATCACACCACTATGTCACACATGCATGCCTCAGTTAAAGGAAAAATGAAAATAAGTCATGCATTCCTGGCTCTGTGCTTCCTTTCAATTAGTTTTATGTTTTGAAGTTACAAAATATAGCGTGATGAGGAAGTTTCAAATGAAACCAAGATGACTATCTACCTGTTGAAACACAGCAAGACATTCAAATTTAAAAAACGCAGTGAGCTGTTTAAGATAAATGAAAAGTATAGCGCCTGTTCTTTGGAAGGGAAGAGATGGTTGAGTTAAAAGAATGGCAGAACATGGCAAATTCACAGGTCCCTAGACAATGAGTACTGGGTGATAATAATCATAAATTAAAAAAGCAGAAATGGCTGACTACATCAGAAAGATAGATGCATTAATTGCACAAGGAATAACTGGAATATGTATACTAAACAAATTTAACAGTATTTTGAAGTAAATGAAATAGCTAATGCAAAGTGAGTGCTGGTTTTGCTGAGTGTACTAGGTGGAAGAGCATTCAGTTTGCTTAGAAGTTGAACTGCTTAAACCAATCTGGCCAAAAAGTACTTTGCTGATATTGTAAAAGTAATGCAGGAACATTTAGAATGGAAATCACTGTTGATTGCAGAATGCTTTAGGTTTCATAAGCCGAATCAAAAGGAAGGTGAGTTCATTTCAGTGTATGTGGATGAATTGAAGAGATCTTCTAAGCGTTGTCAGTTCAGTGATGAGCTTAAAGATACACCGAGAGATTGTTTAGTTGGTGGAATCTTACAAGAAAGCATTCAGAAATGGCTCCTAAACTAAGCATTGCTCACATTTAAAAGAAAAGTTGTAATTGCTGTGTCAATGGACACAGCAGCCAGAGTTACAATTAAGTTGGAGTCAAGAATGAAAGTGAACGTGAACAAAATTACAATGTCTAAATAGAACCCTGCCTGCCCGAACAAATTGTGTTGCCATTGTGGCAGGGGCTCACATATACCAGACCAATGCAGGCTTAAAATCAAAGCTTGCAGAAAATACAACAAAGTAGGACACATACGAAGAGCATGTCAGGCAGTCACAATTAAATGGACTGCACAGATAATATGTCAAGTTGCCATTTCATAAGGAGCATTAATATGCACGACGTTGATGAAATTTCTGATAATGATAAGAGTGATAGAGGACTATGTAGCCTTAAGATTGACAATGTGAAAACTAACAAGAGACAAGCAATATGGCTTACAAAAGAAGTGAACAGTAAATTATTTAAAATGGAGTTGGTTACTGACTCAGCCATTTCAGTCATTCCACAAAATGAGATTGAAGGGCATTTCAAAGATAGTGACCTGCAGATATCCATCTAAAGAGCTTTACTGGACAAAAGGAAACTCCTGTGGGAATGACATTCGTAGCAGTGAAATAGAACCACTGACAAGCCACATTGGGTTTGTATGTGGTAAATACAAGAGGGCCAGCATGATGGGGACATGATTGGCTGGGACAAACAACTTGATTGGAGAGCCATCCACTATTTGTATGCCACATTCCCTGCAATAGACTCAACTGAAAGTGAATTAAGAAAGGTAGTGGATGAGGCTACAGCAGTGTTCAAGGATGGCATTGGAAAATTGAAACATATCAAGGATAAAGTAGTGTTAAATGAAAATGCCACAACCAAGTATTACAAAGCCAGTCCAGTTCCTTATACCATCCATGGTAAAGTAGCTAGTGACCTAGATCTCAGGGTTACTGAAGGGATTCTTTCCAAGGTTGAGTGGTACCCATGGACAATGCCAGTCATCCCAGTGGCCAAGAAGAATTGGCCTGCCAGGATCTGTAGTGATCACCATCAACACAGTACTGAAGTTGGATCAAAAATCTCTTCAAGGATAGAGGATATATTTGCAAACCTTTCTGGAGAAATAAAACACTTCAGCAAAGTGGAATTAGCTGAGACCTACCTCCAGGTGGAGTTGTAGGAAGAGTCCAAAGTGTTTCTCATGATAAACACTCACAAAGGGCTTTATCGCTAAGGTAGGTTTATTTTTGGAGTAGCATCTGCACCTGCACTTTAGCAAAAAGCTATGGACCAGGTGCTACAAGGCTGCTCAGGAACTCAGTGATACCTGAATGACATCATTGTTACTGGCAAGGATGATAAGAAACATATCCAAAATATCAATACAGTGTTAAAGAATTTAGAAGATTACGGGCCCAGTGCACAATTCAACAAGTGTGAATTCTTTAAACCAAGCACCACTTACTGTGGTCACACTATTGTTGCACAAGCATTACACAAGTGTGTTTGGATAATTCTAGCAGTGGCAGATGCCCCACCCCCAAAGGATGTTTCACTTTTACAGCCTTTGTTAGGATTTGTCAATTACTATAACAGGTTCCTGTCAAACCTGGACACTATGCCCCATCCCTTGAACTCAGTAATGCAGATTGGGAAGAAATGGTAATGGACAAAGCAGTGTGAGGTGGATTTCCAAAAGGCAAAGGAAATGGTGATGTCAGACACTGTACTCACACACTAAGGCCCACCTCATCCTGGGAAGCTTGCCTGCGATGGACGAAGGGTCTCGGCCTGAAACGTCGACTGCACCTTTTCTTAGAGATGCTGCCTGGCCTGCTGCGTTCACCAGCAACTTTTATGTGTGTTGCTTGAATTTCCAGCATCTGCAGAATTCCTGTTGCTCACCTTATAGTATAGGTGCAGTTATGTCACATGTTATGAGTGATGGAAGTGAATGTCCCATAGCATTTGCTTCACGTTCCCTTACCACTGCAGAGAAAAATTACGTACAGATTGACAGAGAGGCCTTCGGTCTCGTTTAGGGGTAAAACATTTCAACCACGTATGGGAGAGGGTTTACTGCCATTACTGATCATCAACCTCTCATGTCCATTTTCAGTCTACAGAAGGGTGTTCCATTAAGAGCTATGGGCTCTTTTTCTTGGAGGACACAATTACAAGATCATATTCAAGAGGATGACTGATCATGGAAATGCTGATAGAATGTCCCGTTTGCCCTTGGAAAAGGAAATACCTGAAAATTTTACAAAAGAGGACACTCCCCTTGACCTATTCTCCTTAATGCAAATCAAAAGTCTTCCTATTACGGTCCAAAGGGAAACCAGAGAAAAAAAAAATCCCACTCTCCCAGGTCTACATGGCAACTAAAAATGGCTGCAATGTGCAGCAGAAATGACAGTTCCCTCATTTGTACCAGTGCTGGGATGAACTTGCCCTTGAAGGAGATTGCCTTATGTGGGAATTGTGAGTTAGTAGTATCAGCCAAACTGAGGGAAAAAGCATTGCAGGAGCTTCATGTCAGTCTTTGAGATGTGGTTAAAATGAAAGTGTTGGATCAAAGCCTGTGTCCTGGGATAGATCAGCAGATCGAGCAGTGTGCCATGTACTGTTTGGTATGCCAACACTTCCAGAAGAAAGGTGCCCTGAGCAGTTAGAACCACGTCCTACAGTCCCAGAGACAACTCCTACTACCACCATGGAGGAAGTCCCAGAACCTGAGATTGTTTTACAGCCACAAGTCTCTTCTGCCAAGCAGAATGACCTTCCCTAGCCAGGAAAGGCATTATCCCACAAGAGTAAGACATTTTCCACAGTGATTAAAACTCTAGGCCTGAATGGTTCAATTTAAAATCTGCTAAACCTGTGGATGTCTATGTAGTAGTCGTATTTAATAGTAATCTGTATATATAGTATTTATTGAGTTAGAGTTTGTAGCTAAGCAGGGAGGAATGTTTTGTATTTAACATTGCATTAATACTTTGAGTAATATTGTAAATATGTTGTTTGATTAAGCATTCTTGGTCATTTAAATAATTCATTCCAGTTATAAGTAAAAGCGCATGAATGGCATATGTCATCACATCACTATGTTATATGCGCATGTCTCAGTTAAGGTGAAAATGTTTTGGTGCCTGGTGTTACAAAACATAATACATACCACGAAACACATCTTTATCTTCCGCTTCCCTCTTACTCTCCACCTTCTGCAAGGATCACTCCCTCTGTGATTCTCTTGTCCTTTTGTCCCTCCTCACTAATTTCCCTCCTGGCTCTTATCCCTGCAAGCGGCAGTAGTGCTACACCAGCCCATTCAGCTCCTCCCTCACCTCTATTCAGGGCCCAAACAGTCCTTCCAGCTAAGGCAATACTTCTCATTTGAATGTGTTGTGGTTGTCTAGTGTAACCATGTTCTCAGTGTGGTCTTCTCTACATTGGTGAGACACAACCTAGATTGGGGGACTGCTTTGTCGAGCACCTCAGCTTTATCTGCAAAAGGCGAAATTTACCAGTGGATAACCACTTCAATTACTGTTCCCATTCCCTTTCTGACATGTTGATCCATGGTCTCCTCTTCTGCCATGATGAGGCCTCGCCCAGCCCTGTCTCTCAAGACCACATCATGTCTTCGCCTAGTTCTGGAGTCCAAGCCCGAGTCAAGACCTACGTTCTGGGTCCTTGTCCAGTCTCTGGCTCGGAGTCCGAACCTAAGCCTCGTCATGTCCTTGCCTCGAGGAACCCAAGCCATGTCCAGTCCTGTAGCATGCCATGTCCTCGCCTAGTTCCAGGGTCCGAGCCTGAATCAAGACCCGGGTTCTGGGTCCTTGTCCGGTCTCTGCCTCGGAGTCCAAGCTCAGGCTTCTAGTTCCCAATTCCTAGTCCTGGTCCTGCTTACCTAGCCAATGTCCTAGCCCAAGTCTGTGTTCTTGTCCCAACTCCTAGTCTGCATCCAGTCACATCCCTAACTCTAGTCTCTAGTGCTGTCCTGTTCCTAGTACTTCAGTGTCTGTGTCTTGCATTTGGGTCCGCTACCAGCACCCCCGTTATGACACTCAGTCCTGACAACATCCTTGTAACCTCTTTCTGTGCTTTTTCAATCTTATTGATATCTTTGGCCAGACACCAGAACTGCACACAACACTCCAAATTAAGCCTCACCAACATCTGAAAAAACTTGAACATAACATTTCAACCCATGTAACCAAGACTTTGATTTATGAAGACCAATGTGCCAAAAGTTCTCTTTCTGACCTTATCTACCTGTGATGCACTTTCAAGGAATTATGGATCTGTATTCCCCGATCCCTCTGTACTACCTCACTCTGCAATGCTCGACTGCTCACCATGTAAGTTCTACCCTGGTTTGTCCTCCCAAAGTGCAACAACTCACACTTGACTACAGTCAGAGAAGCAACCAGCTACTGCTACTCTGACTTCCCCGTGATGCCAGGAGATCATAGGCCGATGATCCTGATATAGTAGTAGATAAGTTATTGGAAGGTATTCTAATGGAATGGATATGTAAGTACTTGGATAGACAGGGACAGATTAGAGCTAGTCAGCATGGCTTTGTGCATTGTAGGTCGTGTCTAACCAAACGTATAGAACTTTTTGAGTAAGTTACCAGGAATGTTGATTAAGTCAAGGCACTAGGTGTTGTCTACATGGACTTTAGCAAGGCCTTTGACAAGGTCCCAAATGGAAAGCTGGTCAAGAGGGTTCTGTCACTTGGCATTCAATATGAGGGAGCTAATTAGATTAGAGATTGATTTTGTGGGAGAAGCCAGACAGTGGAAGCAGTTGTTTGCCTCTCTAACTGGATGGCTGTGACTAGTGGTGTGCTTCAGGGGTCAATGCTGGGTCCATTGTTATTTGTCATCTATAGTAATGATCTGGATGATAATGTGGTAAACAGGAGCAGCAAATACGCAGATGAAACCAAGAATTCGGGTGTAGTGGACAGGGAGGAATGCTATCAAAGTTTGCAGCAGGATCTGGACCAACTAGAAAAATGAGTAGAAAAATAGTAGATGGAATTTAATTCAAATAAGTGCAAGATATTGCGCTTTGGGAAGACAAATCAGGTAGGACTTCAATGGTGAGCAGTAAGGCACTAAGGAGTACAGTAGATCAGAGGAATCGAGGAATACAGAAACAGATATTTGAAAATGGCATCACAGGTAGATAGGGTTGTAAAGAAAGCTTTTGGCACATTAGTCTTCATAAATCAAAGTATTGAGTACAGGAGTTTGGACGTTATGTTGAAGTTATATAAAATATTGGTGAGGCCTAATTTGGAGTATTGTGTTCTGTTTTGGTCACCTAAAGCTATCAGTAAGATAGAAAGAATGCAGAGAAAAATTACAAGGATGTTTCCTATGCTGGAGGACCTGAGTTATAAGGAAAGGTTCAACAGGTAGAGCATAGAAGATTAAGGGGAGATTTGATACAAGTATGCAAAATTATGAAGAGTATAGATGGGGCAAATGCAAGCAGGCTTTTTCCACTGAGGTTGGGTGAGATTAGGGTTAGAAGTTATGGGTTAAGAGTGAAGACGAAATGTTTAAGGGGAACATGAGGGGGAATATTTTTACTCAGAAGGTAGTGAGTGTGTGGGCCGAGCTCCCAGCAGAAGTGCTGGATGCGGTTTCAATTTCAACATTTAAGAGAAGTTTGGATAGGTACGTGGATGGGTGGGATATGGAGGGCGATGGTCTGGGTGGAGGTTGATGGGACTTGGCAGAATAATAGTTTGGCACAGACTGGATGAGCCAAAGGACCTGTTTCAGTGCTGTAGTGTCCTATGACTCTATGACTGCAACGACTACAATGTCATATTTCCATGGACTGATCTATACGGTAAGCTCATCTGCCCTTTCTACAATAGACCTTGCATTGAAATATTATTCCCAGCATGCCCAGATTTTTGATTCCTGTCTTTGTACGTAGGCTTAACAACCACTCTGCTATCTGCTCTGCTTCCCTGATTTCCAACCCCTGCAATTCTAGTTTAATCCCTCTCACCATCGCCTCCATGCAGCACTAGCAAACCTTCTGCAAGGATATTAGTTCTCCTCCAGTTCAAGTACACACCATCTTGCCTTCCCTGGAAGAGAGTCCATTGAAGCAAAAATCTCAAGCTCACCCTCCTGCACCATCTTCTTAGCCATGCATTAAACAGTGTTATCTTCCTATTTCTGGCCTTACTAGCACATGGCACAGTTAGCAATCCTGACACCACTACCCCTGGAGTCCCGTCTTTTAACTTTGCACCGAACTCTGTGAATTCACTTTTTAGGACCTCATCTCCCTTCCTAGCCATCGTGGATCTTTATCTCTGTCTGCTCACCCTCCCATTTAAGAATGCTGTGTTCTCGATCCAAGATGTCCCTGACTTTAGCACCTCGGTGGCAATCTACCATCCAGGAATCTCATTCTTGTCCATAGAACTTTCTGTCCATTCCTCTAGCTGTTGAATCCCCTATCATTGCAGGTTGCCTCTTCTCCCTTCTTCCCTTCTACCTTCACAGGAGGGTGCAGTGCCAGCGACCTGACCACTGTGGCTTTCCTCAGCTGGGTCATCTCTCCAGCTGTATCCAAACCTGGGGAATGGTCACAGTGGTACTCTGCACTGGCTGCCTGTCACCTTTCCTCCTCCTGACATTCACCCAGTACATGTGCTCTGCACCTTAGCTGTAACTGCCTCTCTGAACACCTGCCAGTTAACACCGGCCCCCCCCCCCCACCCGCCTCGCGAATGATCAGGAGTTCATCCAGCTCCGGCTCCAATTCCTTTACACGGTTTGTAGGAAGCTGTAGTTGGATGTACTACTTGCAGGTGTAGATATCAGGAACATTGAGGTCTCCCCGCCTTCCCACATCCCGCTAGAGGGGCATTCCACTATTCTGCCTGGCGTTCCCACTGGTCTAACTGTGCAATAAGAAAGAAAGTTACCCAAAATCTACCTACAGCTTCCGCCTCTCCTTGCTGAAGCCTCTATAGCCAAAGCTGTGACTCCCCAATCTAACACTGTCCCACTCACGCTATTTCTGCTACTTTTATTTAAATCTAACTTCTTTTTATTGGCCATAGCAAAGAGCCTAATTACCCCACAATTCTGGTGTGGAAAATATCCCGACTGCCCCACTCACTTTTTTGAAATCTTACTCCTGCTACGCAGAATCCAACGGCTCCTAGCAATCTGTGCCATTCAGAATGATTAATAAATTGTAATATTTTAAAAATTAAATTATATAACATTTTTTTTTATTACTTTTTGTAAAAAGAATTTTATACAATAGTCTTAATAACTTTCAAATGTATCAGCTCTCAGAGAAATTTCAAGTATTAAAGTATTTGGTAGTTTTGACACAAGGCAAAGTTCGTCTGCCACTCTGCTTTCTGTTGAGGATTGTCAGGGTCTGTCTGCGGGGCAGAGCTTCCACATTCTGCCTCATCAGGCCTATACTGCTACATCTTGCTGGACACTTCCAAGGTTAAGATGCTCAATGGGATTCCACATACGTTTCTGCAGTAGGCTAGCATGGCTGTGAACTGGGTACATGTGGTGAGTCTGAATAATGAACATTGGAAGATGGAGGAGAATTGGATCTTTGGACCCTTTGCGTCGGCTGTGAAGTTCAATAAGATCATTGCTGATCCCATACCTCAGTGCTACTTTCTTGCATTAACCTCATATCCCTTTAGTCCGACAGTATCAACAAGTCTCTTGATTTTTGTCTTGAAGAAATAAAAAGTGACTGAGGCTACACAGATCTTGTATAGTGAATTCTAAAGACTCAGCATGCATTTTGTGAAGAAATATTTCTTCATATTTGATTGGCCAACCCTTTATTTTGATAAAACAATCTTAAATTCTCAACACTTCAGCTGAGGAAACAATACTACCCTGTTAACACCTATAAGAATTTTGTATATTTCACGGGGAGCTTGCATTCCATACTGATCAAAAGAATACAGGTAGTCTACTTCATCGCGCCTGGTATGGCAAACCTTGACATCCTAGGTACCAATATGGTGAACCTTACTGCACTCCCTCTATTGTAAATATATTCTTCCTTTGGCAAGAAGTCTAGACCCACACACAATAATCTGGATATATTCATACCAGTGTTCTATATAAATAAACTGAATACAATTTGCTCCACAAAAACATCAACAAGCATCTTTCTGTTTTTTCCCATCTAAGTCCTCTCAATAATTCTACCCTCCTGTCTATGGCTAAATTATTTTTTTCTGAATTCATGGTGAAAGCAGCAGAGCCTGGACCTCAATCCACCCTTGGAAAGTTTTACAGAATGTATGCAGCAAACCCATGGATCTAGACACAGATATTTAGAATGCAACGATTCCTCCTTTTGTTTAAAATAACACTTTTTTTTTGCATCAGTTCCCTGTTTGTTTATATTATGCATTCTATCATGCTCAACTTGGTTGAAGTTCTGTGCGAATGGTCCACCAACTTATAAGGATGCTTTCGTACGTGTACATCAAGAGGGATAAGAGAATTAATGCAACAAGCCAGATATTTACTTCAGTATATATGAGTATGTTTTGAGGGTGAGCTTCCTTTATCTTAGTCTTGAACGGTATGTTCTGGAAGTTTCACTTGAATCCAAATTTAAAAATATGATTCTGTTTGGAGGGAACTGTTATCTGTGTTCAGGATACCAGACTGAATATAAATTAAAGAATTCAGCTAAGCTGGCTCAGGGAAGAAATTTCTGGAGCAGATGGTAGGCAACTGTCTGAGCAGAGAGTGCAAAATAAAATCTGCTGATTGTTTCAACACATAATATAAACATAACATAGACAGGTTATCAATGCCATGTCAAAGTTGCTAAGAAAATCATTATTGCCTCAGAAGAATACTATTATGAAACAGTTGTTTGGGGCATAACTCACAATATCTGTGCAGTCAAATTATATACTAAAATTACTAACAGGATATAATGAAATGTTCATGACACAGACTGAAGTGTAAACACTGTGTAATGAAACATCTTGAGCACAACTATAGATTTTGGTTCTGATTCATTATGACAACACCAAGTTGGTATCTAGGGCTTTTTCAGTGAGCATAAATTGGTTACTTGGAGTGGAAAAGTGGTTTAAATTGCTTCAGGAAATAAATGAATGGCAAATTGATAAGTCCAAATTCACCAGTTCAAGAATTCAACACCCACCACATGCTAAATCTCAAATTACTCTGCCACAGAGTATTATTTTTGAAAAAAATTGCTTTTCTTTTGTTTGTATGAATCAACACTCCCTGCTTCCAATGTTTTCCAGGGAATATTTACTGATTATTATTAATTAGTTGTGATTAGAAGTTCTCCCTTGATTGTGTTAGTGTGAAAACTGAAGATTGATGGTAAGAAAAAGAGGAGAGACTCAGCTTTCAATATAACTGAAAATTTTACATTGTTCACTACTGTATAGTCATATCAAAAATAGGAAAATCTCTGTTATTGAATTGAATACATGGAAAGATTTTAGTGTTTAAATATAGGCCTAAAAGCACATGGTTGCAATCAAAATGTAGGGAAATTATTGTTATTGAATAGGAGACTTTCAGTATACAAACGTAGGTCGACCATATATGACTGTCCAGTCTCCGTACAATCACAGGAGGTATCTTGGAGGGAAAAACTCTAAACTCATAGTACAAATTGGAAAATCCACTCTATAAATTACAGTTTCCAACAATGGTGGCACGAAGACTGAATATACTCAGATTAGTGCTTTGGAAAAGTGAGGGTCTGAATGCTACCTTTGCTCATATGGGCTGTTGGCATATTATGTTTGTTACTGGGACAGAGTTTTTGGATAGGTGAGCAAGTTTAATTTCCAACTAGGTAATAGGTGAATTTACATCAATTAATTAAAAGAAGTGGAAAGAACTTTAAAACTCTCTTGCACAGGTTTTTTTGTGCAGTTCGTATCATCTAAAGAAAGAATTGCAAAAATACAACTGCCATCATTGCCTACAATGGACAGCCAATCAATTAAATAAATCAGATTAAAGGAAAAAAAATCTCAGTAATGCTTATCCAAAAATGTACTGGATTGCTGTAATTTATCGCAGTGCCCTCTCGCCTAGCTCACAATCTATTATCCTCACACAACCCAGCCGAAAATTTGACTCAGACTCACTATTCTGGTTGATGCTTAAATGTTTCCTTAGTTCAGGGACAATTGATAATAATATTATCCAGCAATGAACACAGCCTATAAATTCATAAATAAAAAAGAATAAATGTTTTCTCCATTTGTTGTGGTTGGACCTGTTCTGTATCATTGTTTTAATGGGATCCCAGAATAGTTTAAAAAGTATTAAGATAGTGGCACCACAATGCAAAAATTGAGAAACAACAGGAAGTCTGACTGCAGTCATTTAACTCCTGGACAGTAGTTTCCAGTTACATCTCTGCTACTTTACCCCTCATCTGTGAACAACACTCTTCAAGCCTGATAACTGCATCCACTGGTGCTCCCACTCAGCCTATTAAAGTAGGATTAGTAACATGTTGGTAGTACGAGTTCTATTCAAGACTGTCAGTTGGTATACAGTAGACTTAATTGATAACTTTCACTGATTTGATTTGAGCAAGTGTTTGACAGAGCAGTCAGTTAGTTTGTGCTTACTCCTCTACATTTGTCAGACCAAGTGCAGACCATGTAAATCAGTGATAAAAAGCTCATACTGGGTGACTGCTTTGCCGAGTACCTGCTCTCTGTTCACAATAGCCACCTGGAGCTCCCATTTTCAGCCACTTTAATTCCGCTTCCCGTTCCCACACTTATCTGAGCAACACACACAAAATGCTTGAGGAGCTCAGCAGGCCAGGCAACATCTGCAGAAAAAAGTATTGTTGATGTTTTGGGCCGAAACCCTTCGCCAGGATAGGTTTTGGCCCAAAATCATCGACAGTACTCTTTTATTAAGTTACAGCACAGTTTTTATCCTAACCTAATCACATGAACAATTTCCAATGACTAATTAACTTACCGACTGGTACATTTTGGGACTGTAGGAGGAAACAAGAGCACCTGGTGGAAACCGACACAGTCACAGGGAGAACATACAAATCCTTACAAGTAGCAGTGGGAATTGAACCCAGCTCCCTGGTACTGTAGAGCATTGTGATAACCACTACACTACTGTACCGTTTCATTCTTCACCTTCCTTTCATAATATTCGGAGCATTTTATTGTCTCTGCCTATCACCTGCCCATCAGTTCCCCTCCCCCCCACCCATCTTATCTGGATCCAGCTATCGCTTGCCAGCTTTTACCTCACCCCTCCTGTCAGCAGTTTATATTGACTATCTCCCATCTATTCTTCAACTCAATTCAGGTTTGGACATGCAGAAGTACAGTGAGATACAGATACAATGAAAATATTGCTTGCTGCAACACAGAATTAGACAGAACACTTGGAGTACAGTTGTCCCTTGGTATCTGTGGGGGATTGGTTCCAGAACCCCCTGCGGATACTGTTACGTACCCCGTAACTGGGTTGCCAAACCAGCAGAAATGGATCACTCAGTTGGAGTCTGGATTATTAGATCTAAGAAAGTTTTATTAAAGAAACAAGCAACACAGTAATCGAAAGGATAACAAATGCAACAGTTCAGCAATGATAAACACACATGTGCACAGAATTAAGATAACAGGATCAATCAAGCTCTATCGTTGTCTAGGGGTAAATGACCAATTTCAAAGTGACACAAAGTCCAGTTCAATTTAGTTCAGTTCGCAGTAATCATTGCCATGGCGATGGACAATGTGGGGGGGGAGAGAGAGAACAAGAACGAATGATCATTCAAAACGGCTTCCACTCACAGACCGGCGATATGGCTCACAAGCAGCTTTCGGGCGAGTCCTTTGTGATGTCACCTGAGGTCACCGACTGTGACCCCTCCTCCAGATGCGGTCGATCCTCTGCAGTGAACCTGGCACCCAAGCAAGGGTGGACACACACTGGGTTCCCGCTGATCGTACCTTTCCACCCTGGGCGTCTATGGCTTGGTTCCGCAACCAGCCTTCCAAAACGACTCCCGCCGACTTGCGGGGGGGCACCGCTTCCAGGGTCTCGTTACCTCATGGTGTCGTGTGTCCTGCCTTAGCAAACCTGTCCCTTTTTATCCCCCTGCTGGGGTATCGCCCGTCCATCACTTCAAACAGTTCAGGGTTCAAAGGGGGAGCCACTCTAGACAGCTCTCTCTCCCGTTCCTTCATTACACATCTTCAAATGCTGCTCCGTTGTCTTCCTTATCTCTCTCTCTCCCGAAGACAGGTGGCAGACCAACTGCTGATCCTTCAACTCAATTCAGGTTTGGACATGCAGAAGTACAGTGAGATACAGTACTTCTGTATTGTTGCTGAGTGAAAATATTGCTTGCTGCAACAAATAGACACAGAATCTGGGGATTACTGCCTGTGCCATGTGACAGTGAGAGTAGGAATGCGATGAGGTGGAGGATAAATGCGTGGCTGAGGGATTGGAGCAGGGGGCAGGGGTTCAAGTTTTTGGATCATTGGGACCTCTTTTGGCGCAGGCGTGACCTGTACAAAAAGGACAGGTTGCACTTGAATCCTAGGGGGACCAATATCCTGGCAGGGAGATTAGCGGGGGCTACTGAGGTGACTTTAAACTAGAATGGTTGGGGGGTGGGAATCAAATTAAAGAGGCTAGGCGTGAGGAGGTTAGTTCACTACAGGGGGATGGGAACCAGTGCAGAGAGACAGAGGGGTGTAAAGTGAGGGTAGAAACAAAAAGTACTATGGAGAAAAGTAAAAGTGGCAGGCCGACAAATCCAGGGCAAGCATTAAAAAGGGCCACTTTTCAGCATAATTGTATAAGGGCTAAGAGAGTTGTAAAAGAGCGCCTGAAGGCTTTGTGTGTCAATGCAAGGAGCATTCGTAATAAGGTGGATGAATTGAAAGTGCAGATTGTTATTAATGATTATGATATAGTTGGGATCACAGAGACATGGCTCCAGGATGACCAGGGATGGGAGCTCAACGTTCAGGGATATTCAATATTCAGGAGGGATAGACATGAAGGAAGGGGAGGTGGGGTGGCGTTGCTGGTTAAAGAAGAGATTAACGCAATAGAAAGGAAGGACATAAGCCGGGAAGATGTGGAATCGACATGGGTAGAGCTGCGTAACACTAAGGGGCAGAAGACGCTGGTGGAAGTTGTGTACAGGCCACCTAACAGTAGTAGTGAGGTCGGAGATGGTATTAAACAGGAAATTAGAAATGTGTGCAATAAAGGAACAGCAGTTATAATGGGTGACTTCAATCTACATGTAGATTGGGTGAACCAAATTGGTAAAGGTGCTGAGGAAGAGGATTTCTTGGAATGTATGCGGGATGGTTTTTTGAACCAACATGTCGAGGAACCAACTAGAGAGCAGGCTATTCTGGACTGGGTTTTGAGCAATGAGGAAGGGTTAATTAGCGATCTTGTCGTGAGAGGCCCCTTGGGTAAGAGTGACCATAATATGGTGGAATTCTTCATTAAGATGGAGAGTGACATAGTTAATTCAGAAGCAAAGGTTCTGAACTTAAAGAGGGGTAACTTTGAAGGTATGAGACGTGAATTAGCTGAGATAGACTGGCAAATGACACTTAAAGGATTGACGGTGGATATGCAATGGCAAACATTTAAAGGTTGCATGGATGAACTACAACAATTGTTCATCCCAGTTTGGGAAAAGAATAAATCAAGGAAGGTAGTGCACCCGTGGCTGACAAGAGAAATTAGGGATAGTATCAATTCCAAAGAAGAAGCATACAAATTAGCCAGAGAAAGTGGATCCCTTGAGGACTGGGAGAAATTCAGAGTTCAGCAGAGGAGGACAAAGGGCTTAATTAGGAAGGGGAAAAAAGATTATGAGAGAAAACTGGCAGGAAACATAAAAACGGACTGTAAAAGCTTTTATAGATATGTGAAAAGGAAAAGACTGGTAAAGACAAATGTAGGTCCCCTGCAGACAGAAACAGGTGAATTGATTATGGGGAGCAAGGACATGCAGACCAATTGAATAATTACTTTGGTTCTGTCTTCACTAAGGAGGACATAAATAATCTTGCAGAAATAGTAGGGGACAGAGGGTCCAGTGAGATGGAGGAACTGAGCAAAATACATGTTAGTAGGGAAGTGGTGTTAGGTAAATTGAAGGGATTGAAGGCAGATAAATCCCCAGGGCCAGATGGTCTGCATCCCAGGGTGCTTAAGGAAGTAGCCCAAGAAATAGTGGATGCATTAGTGATAATTTTTCAAAACTCGTTAGATTCTGGACTAGTTCCTGAGGATTGGAGGGTGGCTAATGTAACTCCACTTTTTAAAAAAGGAGGGAGGGAGAAACCGGGGAATTATAGACCGGTTAGCCTAACGTCGGTGGTGGGGAAACTGCTGGAGTCAGTTATCAAGGATGTGATAACAGCACATTTGGAAAGTGGTGAAATCATCGGACAAAGTCAGCATGGATTTGTGAAAGGAAAATCATGTCTGACGAATCTCATAGAATTTTTTGAGGATGTAACTAGTAGAGTGGATAGGGGAGAACCAGTGGATGTGGTATATTTGGATTTTCAGAAGGCTTTTGACAAGGTCCCACACAGGAGATTAGTGTGCAAACTTAAAGCACACGGCATTGCGGGTAAGGTATTGGTGTGGGTGGAGAGTTGGTTAGCAGACAGGAAGCAAAGAGTGGGAATAAACGGGACCTTTTCAGAATGGCAGGCGGTGACTAGTGGGGTACCACAAGGCTCAGAGCAGGGACCTCAGTTGTTTACAATATATATTAATGACTTGGATGAGGGAATTAAATGCAGCATCTCCAAGTTTGCGGATGACACGAAGCTGGGCGGCAGTGTTAGCTGTGAGGAGGATGCTAAGAGGATGCAGGGTGACTTGGATAGGTTGGGTGAGTGGGCAAATTCATGGCAGATACAATTTAATGTGGATAAATGTGAAGTTATCCACTTTGGTGGCAAAAATAGGAAAACAGATTATTATCTGAATGGTGGCCGATTAGGAAAAGGGGAGGTGCAACGAGACCTGGGTGTCATTATACACCAGTCATTGAAAGTGGGTATGCAGGTACAGCAGGCAGTGAAAAAGACGAATGGTATGCTGGCATTTATAAGCGAGAGGATTCGCGTACAGGAGCAGGGAGGTACTACTGCAGTTGTACAAGGCCTTGGTGAGACCACACCTGGAGTATTGTGTGCAGTTTTGGTCCCCTAATCTGAGGAAAGACATCCTTGCCATAGAGGGAGTACAAAGAAGGTTCACCAGATAGATTCCTGGGATGGCAGGACTTTCATATGAAGAAAGACTGGATGAACTGGGCTTGTACTCGTTGGAATTTAGAAGATTGAGGGGGGATCTGATTGAAACGTATAAGATCCTAAAGGGATTGGACAGGCTAGATGCAGGAAGATTGTTCCCGATGTTGGGGAAGTCCAGAACGAGGGGCCACAGTTTGAGGATAGAGGGGAAGCCTTTTAGGACGAGATTAGGAAAAACTTCTTCACACAGAGAGTGGTGAATCTGTGGAATTCTCTGCCACAGGAAACAGTTGAGGCCAGTTCATTGGCTATATTTAAGAGGGAGTTAGATATGGCCCTTGTGGCTACGGGGGTCAGGGGGTATGGAGGGAAGGCTGGGGCGGGGTTCTGAGTTGGATGATCAGCCATGATCATAATAAATGGCGGTGCAGGCTCGAAGGGCCGAATGGCCTACTCCTGCATCTATTTTCTATGTTTCTATGTTTCTAATTAGACAGAACACATGGAGTACAGTTGTCCCTTGGTATCTGTGGGGGATTGGTTCCAAAATCCACTGATGCTCAAGTCCCTTATATAAAATGGCGTAGTATTTGCATATAACCTATGCACATCCTCCCGTATATTTTAAATCATCTCCAGATTACTTATAATACCTAATGTAAATGCTATGTAAATAGTTGTTATATTGTATTGATTAGGGAATAATGACAAGAAATAAAAGTCTGTATATGTTCAGTACAGACACAGCTCTTCCGGGAACGCTGAGGCTGCTTCGGCATCAGCCGATGCCAATACTCCCGTGATCTTTAAGTTCTTGAGGCTGTAGCGCTTTACACATCTAGCCAGCCATCCCTTACTTGCCTTAAACTCCTTCCTCTCGCTCACAACACAAGGAGCGAACGAATGAGACGCAAGGCAAACAATGCTCAAACAATGAGTGCTGGAGAGAGACTGAGGATCTGTGAAATGGCGGGAGGCTACAGCAGGGTATGCCTACACATCACTTCATTCGCGTGGATTCAGTGTAGTGCTCAGTGCTCGGCAAATTCAAGTTTTGCTTTTTGGAACATTCTGGAATTTTTTCCGAATATTTTTGATCCGTGGTTGGTTGAATCTGTGGATGCAGAACCCACGGATATGGAGGGCCGACTGTATAAATTATATTTAAATTATACATTAAATTATACCATGCAGCATAGAAAAGACTGTGCAAAAGCAATACTTTAGTGCGAAAGAAAGGCATGATCAAAGACAATTCCATGGTAGTATGGGGGCTATATATGTGTGTTCATTACTGAAGCAGGGTTAGAGAGGTGCAGGTCAGTTCAGGAACCTGATGGCTATAAGAAAGTTACTGTTGGTATGTGACTTCAGGCTTCTGTTTCTCCTGTCTGATGGTAGTAGTGAGAAGAAGGCATGACCTGGATGTGTCAGATTGCACATGCGGTCCCCATCCAGCTAACAGGAGTCACCTGCCATTCGTTTCCAATTCATTCATCACCTGCAGCCCATTAAAACCCATCCACAGTTCCTGTTCACTCATACAAACTAGCCGGCCTTAACCAGTTGCTCCTAACTTTCAGTCATCTTGTTGTACATGGTGTTTAGTATTTGTTCTCTCTTGCTCAGTAGCCCCTTATGGCTTGTTATTTTGCAGTTTATGAGTGAAGTAGTGTTTTACTGCTAAATCGTCTCTGCCGCTTTGCTTTTGGGTCAAGCAACCTCTACACTTCTGACAGAATAGTGGGGATCCCTGACGCCATCTTCTGGGGGCCGTGCCCCCTGTAGGTGCTGTCTGAGGTGGGGAAGGCTATGTTCACAATTCTCTGCAGCATTGGAATTGCTGTATCAAGCCGTATACCAGTCCAAGTGGGAGTGGGGGGGGGCGGTGGGGGAGGTTCTTGACTGGAAACATCAACTGTCCGTGCTGCCTAATCCACTGGGCTCCTCCAGCAGTTTGTTTCTTTGCTGCAGATTCAAGCACCTACAGTCCTTTGTGACCCCCATGGCGTAAATTGGTACATTGAAAAGAAGCAGGTCAGTAATCTTTGCTGTTCTTGCCACTTTTCATTCCTCAACAGATATCACTGAAAAAAAGAGTATTAGCTAGTCATTTATCATATCATCACGAGTTTGCAGAGTTCAAATTATTCTCAGTATTTCCGACATCACAACCGACTTCAAAGTATGCTTTGTTGACTGTATAATATCTGTAACATGATGTGCTAGTGGAAGCCACTGGTGAAATCTAAACCTCTCTTTATGTGGTGTTGGTGTGTTTACACTAATGTGTTTGGAGAATTAAAGTTTTTTTTTATCACAGATCTGCTGTTGCACCTTGACCTTTCCCTGTTTCTTCCATACAGGACACTAAAATGGTCTCTCCCAGCAAGGTCAAGTCCTCAAACTTCTTGATATTTTCTCCATATTTTTTTTAGTGCTTCTTATGTTATAAAGCACCTTGATTGAAGTATTCTTCAGATGTGCAGCCCATCTAGAATTGTCGGTAAGACACTACATGCCATTCAGCTGACTTGCCCTACAATTATGTGAAGTGTGAAGTCCTTGAATATTATTATCTTGAATATGTGCCCTGCAGCAGTGTGGCAATGCATGAGATAGTTTGAATTATCATATTGTCAGAGAGCTTGACACATCTAAGCAGTATTGTGGTGTAAATTAACTCGTGGCATTCAATGTTGGGTACTTATTGGTACAATTTCCTATTGCTTAGTTTTCTAGTGACATGTGGCTTCCTACCATATTTATAAACAGAAGAATGTAGAAAAATAAGATGAAAATCTATCTTTCTGACCTTTGGAAAGATGGTCACAGGACAGGACATTAAGTGGACCCTGCAAACAATAAAGGCTGGATTGCCTGATACTGCACTAAATTCTTAGTGAAGGTTAAAGTCTATATTGAAAGAATCTGTGGCCTTACTTTGCCATCTTTGACAATGAATATCATAAGGGCAATATCTTCACAATTTCAAGAGTCTACTGGAAATTATGATTAAAGTCCTTGTTGCAGCTCAGACTGGTTCCGATTTTGTTTTCAGTTATTGCGACAGAAGTATGCCAAAATATTAGAACTCTACACTTGCACAAATAAACCTTTTTTTTTAACTAAAGAGACAGCTTCCAGGACATCCAGGACACCTTCAAGGACCAATGCCTCAAAAAAGTAGAATCCATCTTTAAGGACCCCCATCACCCAGGACACGTACTCTTTTCTTTTCCATCATCAGGAAGGATGCATAGGAACCTAAAGGCACACACTCAATGATTCAGGAACAGCTTTTACCACTCCGCAGTCTGATTTCTGTATGGATATTGAGCCCATGAACACCACCTCACAACTCTTTTGCACTACTTACTTAATTTAACTATTATATATGCTGCCAAAAACCAACAAATTCCACGACATATGCTGATGATATTAAACCTGATTTATAAGACAAGGCAAAGTCAGAGATTATAAGACAAAGCAGATATTAAATGTAATTTCTTGTATCCTTTGAAAGTTGAAAGTTGCCCCCCCCGACAACTTACAGGTTAAAACTATTTTAATGGCTTCTGAAGAGAATGATAATTTATTGAAAAACTGGGTCAATGGGATCAGCTAATCTGTAGGAATGAGATGTTTGCTGTTGAGTTTTAACAATATGGGTCACCATCTTCAAACAACTTCAAAAGAGTGTAGTCAAAACTCTTTGGCTTTAGTTCTGACAGAACAGACCGATCCTCCCCTGACGATGAAAATTCTTTTGGTCGGCACAGATGGTATTGTTTTGAGACTGTATTCAACAAGGTTGTTCTCATATCTGCACAACTAAAGGTAAACCTTGTGCTCCATTGGATGGTACTTCTAACACTCAATGTTAAAGAATATAATTCATTTGTCCAAATAAGTAGGACATCACAGTTTAGAGGAGAGCCACTGTTACATTGAGACAGGATTGTTTAAATGTAAAAGCACCACGTTTAAAACATTTACATGTTTTAAACTTTTACATGGGGTGGCAGTGAGCCAAATGCTTTACACTTCCAGCAGTCAGGGTTCAATTCACCCACTGTCTGTAAGGAGTTTGTATGTTCCCACCATGAGTGTGTGGATTTCTTCTATGTGCTCTGGTTTTCTCCCACATTCCAAAGACGTAGATTATGATTAGTAAGTTGTTGGCATGCTGTGTTGCACCAGAGCATAGCGACACTTGCAGGCTGCCCCAGCGCATCCTTTGACTGTGTTGACTGCCGATGCAAACAATGCATTTCACTGTATGTTGCGATGTTTTGATGTACATGTGACAAGTAAAGCTAATCTTCTTTATCTTTAAATATTTGGACTTTAGGCTGGCACGTTGAATGTCCCAGGCGGAGAAGTTGTTGCATTATACTAAGCAGGCAGACCAGATGATTGTCATGTCCAGAAGAATAACAGTTTGCCAGCACACCTAGAATGGAATGCCCATGCTTAAAGATACCCTATAGACAAGCCTCTAGCAATTAATCATGAATGGACTTGTATTGTTTATTGATCAGTTTCATTGTTTTTCTTGAAGTTCCAGGCATTTAAATTGGTGTCTGTGCAAATCTGACTATAATTACAGCCACATTGAATCCTGATAGGAACAGAGAGCACAGAGTTACCCAAATGCTCTCTCCTCGTCTGATATATCTTGATATGATGGATGACGGTAGCACACAAAAATAGGACAGACCTTCTCAAAGCTTGCCCATACTGCATGAAAGCTGTGACAAGGTGTAGACTGAAGACTGAGTGCAATTCTGATCACCACATTGTAGAAGAGGTGTGTTAGCATTGAGAGTGTGCTGAGGAGATTTACTTGGATGTTACCTGGGATGGAGTGTTTTATTTATGAGGAGAGATGAGAGACGCTAGGAAGTTAGGAAGGGCCACGACTGAGGGTCTAATTATGATGGTCTAATAGCATAGTTCCAACAAATCTTCTCTCTTATCTGAGATAATTAAAATGAAAGGGCATAGATATATTTAGGGAAAGGGATGTATATTGGGAATATTAATTCTATATTTCACCTATGGCCACAATTTCCAGTTACAGCTCCTTACAGGCAAATTGCATCTTTCCTTCAAGAAGTGATCATCCTGAAATTGTACAGTTCTTAAGTCTATCTGTTTAATAAGAGTAACAGCAAGATTCATCCGGGGTCTTAGTTGTGTCCATGTCTATTTAATATTTTTACTATCTGTAGATGTGCCAACTGTATTAGCTGGGATGTAGGTTAGATGTTTCTATGAGCTGGTACCACTGCTCGACCTGACGCTTGGCACATTGGAATATTGTGGACACACTGTATGTGATGGTCTACAGCCTGCTTTTGGCATGCAAAGTGTCATGGAAACTGAGAAACCATTCCATCGATGTGAATGTATAATTTGGCTGCCATCTACCTATTCTACAGAAAGTCTGGAGCTTTGCAAAATGACCCAAAAGTTGGTAGTTTATGTTGTACATCAGGTAACTACAAAGTGGTGGGCATGATATCACGTCTTTGCTGTGGAATAAAGAGCTATCTTGTTCATTTATCTATGCCATGTTTGTCATTGGGAATTAGTAAATCAATGAAGCAGGTTTTTTATTGAAGTGCTGACATCCCCTACCTCCTGATTTCAAGAATGTCATGTTCTTGGTTTCGGTTGGAATGGGTACCTCTAAAATACAGCAGCTTGGGGTGTGTTTTAGTAAAGAACAAAGCCAACAAGGTGTAGCTAACATGTTAGATCAAATGGAATTTTAACTAGCAGTGACAAACAATGTGGTCGTGCTGGAGAATAAACAAAGGAAATTCGTCAGGATGTTGCCTGGATTGGAGGATGTTAGTTATGGGGAAGACTTTTTAGATTGTGCTTGATTTCACCAGAGTAGAGACAGCTGAGGGGCAAATCAATAGAAGTGTGTAAACTTACAAAAGGTACAGACAGGGTAGATAAAGTATTTTTTCCCATGCTAGGGGTATCATAGAGTGCATAGGTTTGAGGTGAATGGAAGTACTAAATAGGATTTTGAGGGGAAAGTTCTTCACACAGAATATGGATTATATCTGGACTATAGTGGTAGAAGCAATATCGTCCAGATATAATCCATTGAGGAGATACTTAGATAAACACTCTATAGGCAGGACATGGAAAGATACTGAACCAATGCTGGTATATGGAATCGGTGAAGAATGACAAATGTTGGCATTGATGTGATGGGCTGAAGGGCCTGTTTCTGTGCTGTACAGCTCTATGACACTGTGCCTTTATTAAGGGTACTTTTACAACTTTAAGGGAATTTTGCAACATCCAATATCACTCTGCAGGGATGGTTTTTGATGTATAGTATCTCATGTTCCATTACATCACCTCCCGCTCCTTCAGTGCTGCTGCCACTGCTCACCTGATATGTCCATCCTTTAATAATAACCATTTGGAAAAAGAGAAGACGTTTCATTATTTGAATGATCCTTGACTGCCAGCCTCTCTCCAATCCTTTTGTTGCTAATGTATAAAATGTCCCAAGAAAAATAAAAAAAACGCCATTTTTAAGCCACTATGATTGTTCTCCTAAGTAGCTGTAATCACTCTTTTGCTGGAGTGGGTACTCCAAAGTAAATCTTGATGTCTGGTGGTCCTAAGATGAAACTCACTGGAGGTGGAACATAAGATAATTGGCAATGGTGCTCAATATCTGGAATTCAGATGTTACATAGAAATTAGTTGTATTGCTTGCATCACGGAGGTTTGTTGGTATTGTGTGCATTTTATTGAACATAGGGATGGCTTACAGGCCCATATATATCAAAGCGCTGTCCTGTATGATCATTTTATTTGATTTGTCTGCATTAAATAGAGATCATTGAATTAAGGTTCTTAGAGGTGGAGAAGGGGGGAAGCTTGGAAGATGGAATTAATGAAGGATGTCAATTCTATTGAACACAATTTATGAATGAAACTGCATTTTTTGCTTCTGAAGTATTTTATTTGTTATACTCACTGGGAAAGTCCTACCTGGATTTGACTTTCCTAAACGCAACACCTTACACTTATTCAAATTGAACTCTATTTGTTATTCCTCAGCCGGCTCGCCAACTTCATTTTGAAGCACAAATCAAGTGGGGCAATTCAACTATGATTTAAAAATTAAAATCAAAGCTGAATCTGATTTTCATAATCAAAAGGAGCTTAGTGATATTTAATCAGCAAAGCAAGTATAATTTTATTTGTCATAAATTGAATGCTGTCCATGAGACTAAAAGACATACAGATAGAGTTAGGCCATTTCGTGAATCAAATCTGCTGCATCATTCCATCATGGTTAATTTATTATCCCTCTCAACCTCATCCTCCTGCCTTCTTCCCGTAACCTTTGATGCCCTGACTAATCAACAGCCTATCAACCTCCACTTTAAATATACACAATGACTTGGCCTCCATGTCAATGTATTCCACAGATTCACAACCCTTTCGCTGAAGAAATTCTTCCTTATTGCAGTTCTAAATGTATGTCCCTTTATTCTTATGCTGTGCTGTCTGGTCCTAAATTTCCCACCATAGGAAACATCCTCTCCACATCCACTCTATCTATGCCTTTCAATATTCGATAGGTTTCAATATTCAATAGGTTTCTTTGTTCCTTCTTCCATCAAAGGTCTAGTGAGTCCAGGCTCAGGGCCAATCAAACGTTCTTTATATGTTAACCCTTTCATTCTCATGAATCTCCTGTGGACCCTCTCCAATGTCAACACATAGTTTCTTAGATAAAGGGCCCCAAAATTGCTCACCATACTCCAAAAGCAGTCTGAATAATGCTTGACAAATTCTCAGCATTACATCCCTGCTCTTATATTCTAGTCCTTTCAAAATGAATGCTAGCATTGCATTTGCTTTCCTTATCATTGACTCAACCTGCAAGTTTATTGTAAAGGAATCCTGCACGATGAATCTAAAGTCCTTTGCACCTCCCATTTTTGAATTCCCTCTCCATTTAGTAAATAGTCTATATCTTTATTTTACCAAAGTACATGAACATATACTTCCTTACTATATTCCATCTACCACTTCTTTGCCCATTCTCCCTTCTGTAGACCTCTGCTTACTCAACACTATCTGCCCCTCCACCAATCTTAGTATCATCTGCATTCTTAGTCACAAAGCCATCAATTCCGTCATCCAAATCATTTACACGTAATATGAAAAAAGCTCCAACCCGGTGGAGCAGCATCAGTCACTGACAGCCAACCAGGAAAGACCCCCTTTATTCCCATATTTTCCTCCTGCCAGACAGCCAATCTTCTATCCATGCTATTAGCTTTCCTGTAATACTGTGTTAAGCAGCTTTATGTGTGACACCTTGACAAAGGCCTTCTGAAAATCCAAGTAAACAACATCCACTGACTCTCTTTTGTCTATCCTGCTTGTTACTTCCTTAAAGAATTCCCACAGATTAGTCAGGCAAGGTTTCCCCTTAAGGAAACCATGCTGACCCTGGCTTATATTGTCATGTGCCTCCAAGTACCCCAAAACCTTGTCCTTAATAATGGACGACAATATCTTCACAACCACTGAAGTCAGGCTAACTGGCCTCTCTTCTGTCTGAACTCACTTCTGTCTTTCTCCCTTCTTAAATGTTAGAGTGAGTTTTGCAATTTTCAAGTCATCTGGAGCCATTCCAAAATCTAGATTTCTTGAAAGATCATTACTAATACCTCCACGACCTTTTTAGCCAACTCTTTCAGAACACTGGGGTGTAGTTAACCTGGTGCAGGTGACTTATCTACCTTCAGATCTTTCAGCTTCCCAAACACTTTCTCCTTCGTAAGAGCAACCACACTCACTTCCGCCCCCTGAAACTCTCAAATTTCGGGCATACTGCTAAGTGTCTTCCACTGGGAAGACTGGTGCAAAATACTGTGTTCACCATTTCTTTGTCCTTCTTTACTACTTCTCCAGCATCATTTTCTAGTGGTCTGAAATCCACTCTTGCCTCATTTCTCTTTATATATCTCAAAAAAAATCCCTGTTTTTTAATCCTCTTTTATATTGGCTTGCTTACCTTCATGTTTCAACTTTTCTCTCCATATGGTTTTTAAAAGCTTCTCCATTCTCTAACTTCCCATTACTTTTTGCTATATGATATGCCCTCTCTTTTGCTTTTATGCTGTCCTTGGTGAAGGGAAGTCTTACAAGCGCCTGCCATTTAATTTGGAATCTCACACTCAGAACAACATGGGATACATAGTACTAAAATGAAAGGTTGGTATGTTTCAGAGCATTGGTAGTGTGCCAGGTGTTATCTTTCCAAATGAGGAGGGGATAACTTCAGTCCTTATAGTGAGGTTTATGTGCAGTGGTTAATGGATGGATGCCTCAGTTTGACAAGTCTGTTGTTCAGTGCCTGGATTTTGAATTAATTGCAGGAGTGACTGATTGCATTGACAGTTTTCATATGACGTGGGAGAACCATTCTGCCAGTGCCAGGTTGCTACTATTCCTAAATTATAATTGATCTCGCAGTTCATGATCCTGTGAAAAATGGTCAATGATAAAGGCATGGAGTTTTCAGTGGATCTGGTGTAACTTCTATTTGGAGCTGATGATCATTGCCAGCCGCAGTTATTGATCCACGGTAAATCACCACCCAGAATACCGGAGGTATAGTGTGAAAGCATTGCTTCAGGGAGTTCCTGGGTGTTTTGGTGCAGAATTAGTGCTGTGCTATCCTCAGATAGATCACTTGACTTTGAGGCTCACGATGATGGCAAGCTCTTAAAAAACCTCCTCCTTGCCACCGTCAACAACCATTGGTCTCCACCTCTTGCTCCTCCCATCCTTTACACACTGCTGACTCTAACGTGGCCCTTTCTTCCACTGGGGTACCCGAAAAGCTATGCAAGTCAGTTGCTCTTTGATTCTTTAGGAAGCCAGAAAGCAGACAAATCTATATGCCCATGATGTCTGCTGGTTTCTATCACGAAGAAGGGACTAACATTCCATCGCCTTGAGTAGAAAATGTGAGTGATGTTCTGCCCCATCTAATTTGTTCATTGGTGGGCTGCAGACTCTAAAATCTGGTTGGGATCAACTACTACTGTTCGGATTGCAAGCTGAGGTACATGACTTAACCGCTTATCTGTATACTCATAAGTCAAGTGATCTATCTGAGGATAGCATAGCACTAATTCTGCACCAAAACACTCAGGAACTCCCTGAAGCAATGCTTTCACACTATACCTCCAGTATTCTGGGTGGTGATTTACCGTGCATAGAAAAGTTGCCCCTCAAATGTTTAACACCTTTCTGCACTTAACCTAAACATATGCCCACTAGTTCAGGACTCCCTTATTCTGGGGAAAGGACTGCTACAGTTGGCTTGGCCATAGAAAACAGAGGGTGATGATGGAGGGGTGCTATTGAAACTCAAAGCTTGTGACCACTGGTGTTCTGCAGAATCAGTTAATGGTAATACTGTGTATTGGTGGGCTGATTAGAAAGTTTGTGGATGATGCAATGATTGACAGTATTGTGGATAACGAGGAATGTTGTCTAAGGATACAGTAGGATATGGGTCAGTTAAAAATATGGATAGAGAAATGAGCTTAATTTGGAGGTCAAACATAAGTAGAAAGTATGCAATAAATGGGAAGGCTCTTTGGAGTGTTGATTTTATTTTTTAATTTTTTTATTTGGAGAAACAGCACAGTTACAGACCTCTCCAGCCCCATGAGTCAGAGATACACAATTACGCCTGTGTGATTAAAAAACCTACTAATCCATACATCTTTGGAATGTGGGAGGAAACCAGAGCACCTTGAAGAAATCCATGTGGTTACTGGGAGAAAGTATATACTCCTTACGGACAGTGGCAGAACTGAATGCAGATTGTTGGTGCTGAAATAGTGTTAGGCTAACTACTAAGCCACCAAGCTGCTCCCAGATTTTGAGGTGCAAGTCACAGCTCCCTGAAAATAGAAACACAAGTAGATAGGGTACTGAAGGACACTTATGGCCTTCTTTCGTTCACAGCCAGGAGATTGAGTTGGGAAGTCATATTGTAGCTCGATATGTTGTGGCACTTGGATTACTTTGTGCAGTTCTGAACTCAGAATTACAGGATAGGGTACAGAAGTGGTTTATCAAGTTGTTGCCTGGATGACTAAGTATTAATTAAGTATTAATTAGATAGTGTGGATGTGGAGAAGATGTTTCTGATGGAGGAGGTAACCAGAACTGGAGGGCATAGACTCAAGATTGAGGGGTGACGTTTTAGAACAGAGGCAAGGAGAAATTTTTTTAGCCAGAGAGTGGTGAATCTATGGAATGCTCTGACACAGAGGGCAGTGGAGGCCAAGTCTGTGGGTATATGTAAGGTGGAAGTTGATCGTTTCCGGATCAAAGGATACGGCGAGAAGGTAGGTTATGGGGTTGAGTGGGATCCGGGATCGGCCACAATGGAACGGTGGAGCAGACTTGATGGGCTAAATGGCCTAATTCTGCTCCTATGTCTAATGGTCTCATGGTCTTAATGAAGTGTGGCTGGACTCACATGGATTGTTTTCTCTGGGTTTTGGAGACTGAAGGGTGACCTGATAGAAGTATTTCAAATGATGAAAGACAAAGATAGGCCATACAGTCTTTTTCACAAGGTAGAACTATCAGATATTAGAGGCAATAGCTTGAACGTGAGGGGAGAAATGTTCAGATGAGATTTATGAGGCAATTTTACACACAGTGGTAGTTGCCTGACATGCACACCAGCTGGTAGAAGCACAGACAATGGTAATGTTTAAGAACATAAGACCATAAGATATAGGTGTAGAATTAGGCCATTTGGCCCATCGAGTTTGTTCTGCCATTTCATCATGGCTGAACATGTAGGATGATGTATAAATTGGCAGGGAATGGATGGATTATGGACCATGTGATTATTTTAAATTGGCATCATGGTTGGCACTGCATAGTGGGATGAAGGGCCTGATCTGAACGTACTGTCCTTTGTCATTAATGATTAATTCATTAATCAAAGCTAGTAATGATCAATTCATCATTTAATTAGGACAGATGTCAAACATGCTTCTGCTGGTTAAAAACTGTTTTTCTGTGATTTAAGGACAAAATAAATGCTGCAAACACTTATCAGGACCAGCCATATTAGTGGAAAAAGAAACAGAATTATTTGAAGACTCTGTCAGAATTTGGAAGTATAAGAAAGAAGCTTGTTAAGCTGCAGGGAGAATGATATCTCTGATAGGATGAAATCAGTGGGACAATGGAGATGAGCTGTAACAAAGTTTTATTAAACTTAATCTGGTCAATACGTGAATAGGAACAATTAAGAGTGCTAATATAGAGTCAGATTCAGATTATATGTCACATGCACATTGAATCATAGTGAAATGTGTCATTTAGGTTAACAACCAACACTCCCCGAGATGTGCTGGGGATGGCCTGAAAGTGTTGCTGTTTATTCTGATACCAACATAGCATGCCCAAAATGCTCAACAGAACAACACAGAAATGCCAAAACAGAGCATCCCAAAGAACATCAGTGAAACAAGCCCCGTTCCTCCCTCCTTCCCAGCCACCACACATGCACATACACAGTCCTCTAATCCCAGGATAGGCCATCTTCTTCAGCTTCCAGTGGACTTACAATTTTGTAGGCATTGGGCCTAGATTTCCCCAGGAGACAGGCATGAACTCACAGACCCAAGCTCTGACCATAGAGTTTCAGCTTTTGGACCTCTGATTGGGCTTGGGCTTTTATCTGGACCTCTGATCCACTTTTGGCTTTAATCAGGACCTCTGATGACCTTCAATTTTCATTCTTTAGTATTGACCCAGGACTCGTAGATGATGATGAATGAAGACCCTGAAAACCAGGCATCGAACACCGGACTTACTGATGACAGGTCTCCAAAAACTAGGCCTCAAACTCCAGTAACACCCTTACCATTTGCTTTCAAACATGCAGTGGAGGCTTAAACTCCAGCCTGTCCTCTAATTCCCCACATCTCTGTCCCTAAGCAATAATGTAACCCCTATCTCCCCTCTCCATCCCTAAAACCATCCCCACAAACCTAAAAATAAAACTGAAATACAACTGTCTGAGCTGCGACCTCAACAGAAACTGCTGCTCAGCATCATCTTGACAAAAGAACATAGACAGAGCATTGTAGGAACCGTGGAATGCGGAGCAGGTCAGACTGGACACGTTGATCACTCCCAGGGTTTAAAAAGACAAAGAAGTTGATTAAATATGACAGATAGGTGCAGGAGTGCAGTGCTAATTTCTTAGCTGCCAGAGCTGACAAAATGCTTGCCATTTCCTATATCCTCTCTATATATATGTCACCCATTTTGTGTACCTGTTCATTTCATGTACTGGGCAACTTCCTTATATGAATAGGGCTTCTTATAATATCAAGCTCTAAGCCAAAATGAAAGAAATATATGAATTCCAGAGCTCCATAGAAATATAGTGTTAGTTAAGACATTAACAAGGTTACAGCCTAACACTACATTTCAGTGTGTAACTGGTACAATAAAACATATAATACTTAATTTAATAATATGACAAAGTATTGCACGGTTGCACTCACTAATTATCATAAAATATAATTATCAAGCAAGTTAAAAGTAATTAGGTACTTACCAAATGCCACCAATGAGAAGTTTCACAATAATTTCCACAAAGGGTCAGGTGTAGTATATGTTCAGGGGTCTGAAGCAACTCTTGTCCTGGTGTCATCTGCTGATCTGTGATACCGCAGCCATGATGTGACATACGGCTCAGGATTCCACTGAACTAGAGGAGGTCCGTGTAGTTCAACAAACGTAAGTGCTCATACATGATTTATGAGAATTCTTGAGCATGTTGGTGTTATTATCAAGTTCATGTGATTGATCCTCTCTCATATTCAGCAGTACTAATAGGAATAACTTGTGAACAGCTCAGTAATGGGTGTAAATCTTGGGGGATGCAGCGTCCACGATCCTCCACATAATCTCTGAAGGCATTTATTACAGAGGAAGAAGAATGCTTAAACCTCTTACAAAGAGATGATATTGCAGCTTCTCCATAATTAGGCGGTATTTCAGCAGGCCAGTTATCTTTATCAAGGACACACATTTCATTCAGCAGGGATTGACACATACTTCAAGGTTTAGAAGTTTGAGAACCTTTCAAGGATGTTGCTGTGAACATACAGTGCTGCAAATTGTTTATAAGACTAGTAAGAAACTATAGATTATTAATGTAGACAATTTTCTTGTTGCTTGTTAAGGTAATTTCTCCAAACTTCCCCTTTTCAATTGCCTCTTGAGCTTCTAGAGTTGTTGTACCAGGTTGCTCTTTCAGTCCATGCAGTGATCTTATGCTCTGTTGGATCAGTTTGTCTGCATAAACAATCATAGTAGTGCGTTTAAACTTAGAACATAGAATAGTACAGCACATTACAGGCCCTTCGGCCCACAATGTTGTGCCGACCCTCAAACCCTACCTCCCATATAACCCCCCACCTTAAATTCCTCCATATACCTGTCTAGTAGTCTCTTAAACTTCACAAGTGCATCTGCCTCCACCACTGACTCAGGCAGCGCATTCCACGCACCAACCACTCTCTGAGTAAAAAACCTTCCTCTAATATCCCCCTTGAACTTCCCACCCCTTACCTTAAAGCCACGTCCTCTTGTATTGAGCAGTGGTGCCCTGGGGAATAGGCGCTGGCTGTCCACTCTATCTATTCCTCTTATTATCTTGTACACCTCTATCATGTCTCCTCTCATCCTTCTTCTCTCCAAAGAGTAAAGCCCTAGTTCCCTTAATCTCTGATCATAATGCATACTCTCTAAACCAGACAGCATGCTGGTAGATCTCCTCTGTACCCTTTCCAATGCTTCCACATCCTTCCTATAGTGAGGCAACCAGAAATGGACACAGTACTCCAATTGTGGCCTAACCAGAGTTTTATAGAGCTGCATCATTACATCGCGACTCTTAAACTCAATCCCTCGACTTATGAAAGTTAACACCCCATAAGCTTTCTTAACTACCCTATCTACCTGTGAGGCAACTTTCAGGGATCTGTGGACATGTACCCTCAGGTCCCTCTGCTCCTCCACACTACCAAATATCCTGCCATTTACTTTGTACTCTGCCTTGGAGTTTGTCCTTCCAAAGTGTACCACCTCACACTTCTCCGGGTTGAACTCCATCTGCCACTTCTCAGCCCACTTCTGCATCCTATCAATGTCTCTCTGCAATCTTTAATAATCCTCTACACTATCTACAACACCACCAACCCTTGTGTCGTCTGCAAAATTGCCAACCCACTCTTCTACCCCCACATCCAGGTCGTTAATAAAAATCACGAAAAGTGGAGGTCCCAGAACAGATCCTTGTGGGACATCACTAGTCACAATCCTCCAATCTGAATGTACTCCCTCCACCATGACCCTCTGCCTTCTGCAGGCAAGCCAATTCTGAATCCACTTGGCCAAACTTCCCTGGATCCCATGCCTTCTGACTTTCTGAATAAGCCTACTGTGTGGAACCTTGTCAAATGCCTTACTAAAATTCATATACATCACATCCACTGCACTACCCTCATCTACATGCCTGGTCACCTCCTCATAGAACTCTATCAGGCTTGTCAGACATGATCTGCCCTTCACAAAGCCATGCTGACTGTCCCTGATCAGACCATGATTCTCTAAATGCCCATAAATGCTATCTCTAAGAATCTTTTCCAACAGCTTTCCCACCACAGACATAAGGCTCCCTGGTCTATAATTACCCGGACTATCCCCACTACCTTTTTTGAACAAGGGGACAACACTCGCCTCCCTCCAATCCTAAGGTACCATTCCCGCGGACAACGAGGACATAAAGATCCTAGCCAGAGGCTCAGCAATCTCTTCCCTCGCCTCATAGAGCAGCCTGGGGAATATTCCATCAGGCCCCAGGGACTTATCCGTCCTAATGTATTTTAACAACTCCAACACCTCCTTTCCCTTAATATCAGCATGCTCCAGAACATCAACCTCATTCATATTGTCCTCACCATCATCAAGTTCCCTCTCATTGGTGAGTACCGAAGAGAAGTATTCATTGAGGACCTTGCTCACTTCCACAGCCTCCAGGCACATCTTCCCACCTTTATCTCTAATCGGTCCTACCTTCACTCCTGTCATCCTTTTTTTCTTCACATAATTGAAGAATGCCTTGGGGTTTTCCTTTACCCCACTCGCCAAGGCCTTCTCATGCCCCCTTCTTGCTCTTCTCAGCCCCTTCTTAAGCTCCTTTCTTGCTTCCCTATATTCCTCAATAGACCCATCTGATCCTTGCTTCCTAAACCTCATGTATATTGCCTTCTTCCACTTGACTAGATTTTCCACCTCACTTGTCACCCACAGTTCCTTCACCCTACCATTCTTTATCTTCCTCACAGGGACAAATTTATCCCTCACATCCTGCAAGAGATCTCTAAACATCGATCACATGCCCATAGTACATTTCCCTGCAAAAGCATCATCCCAATTCACACCCGCAAGTTCTAGCCTTATAGCCTCATAATTTGCCCTTCCCCAATTAAAAATTTCCCTGTCCTCTCTGATTCTATCCTTTCCCATGATAATGCTAAAGGCCAGGGAGCGGTGGTCACTGTCCCCCAGACGCTCACCCACTGAGAGATCTGTGACCTGTAAACATTCTGACAGTAAACCAAGTTCATGCACATCATACATTAGAGCTAAGTTGAATAGAAAGTGTTCTGAAGAGAGTCTTTTCAACAGACCTTCATAGGTTTTTCTGTCACTTCCAGATCTTGTTTCATTCTTCATTCCTTTTTCAAAATGAACACACTGTGCTTCACAATTTTGCCACACTGCTGAAACTGTTCAAAATCAGTTAGCTACCCACCTGGTGCCCAGAACACGGCCTATTTTGCAAATCTGTTGTTCTAGTTGAGGGGCACATTCAGACAGTTCCTTTTGATTTAGAGGTGATCTACTGTAAGCAGAGTACAATTTGTCCATAAATGATTGAAAATTATTTATTCCATGAACTTCTCTCACAGAATCACCTATTGCAATTTCTAATCTGTGATTAAGACAGTGCCAAATTATCACATCAGGCAATGTTCCTTGAGAATTGTAGCAACACCAGATTTGACACCAAGCCTTACGCTCGCCCTATCACTAGCAAAGGCTACAAGGTTATGTTTCAAGTAAGAGTCATTAAACCCATGGTTATTGAGACAGTTCAATAGATGCTTAGTAATATTTGCAGCTTTCTGATCAGGCAGTTCAATTAGATCTAAAAACATAAAATGGGGTCACCTCCCTTATCACTTGCACATTTCAAATAAACTATTATGGTGGTCTTAATGCAACACACATCAAAGTTGCTGGTGAACGCAGCAGGCCAGGCAGCATCTCTAGGAAGAGGCACAGTTGACGTTTCGGGCCAAGACCCTTCGTCAGGACTAACTGAAAGAAGAGCAGAGTCCCTATATACTTCCATCCCCCATCAGGAAGGTCTCAAAGCTCTCTGCTTCTTTTTGGAATACAAACCTAATCAGTTCCCCTCTACCACCACTCTGCTCCATCCAGCGGAATTAGTCCTTAATCTTAATAATTTCTCCTTTGGCTCCTCAAGCTCTTCTTTCAGTTAGTCCTGACGAAGGGTCTTGGCCCAAAACGTCAACTGTACCTCTTCCTAGAGATGCTGCCTGGCCTGCTGCGTTCACCAGCAACTTTGATGTGTGTTGCTTGAATTTCCAGCATCTGCAGAATTTCTCGTGTTTAGGGTGGTCTTAATGCTCAGGCTTGTTGATTCATCAATGAGAACAGAAAGCTCGCCGTTTATCTGCTTGATATGCTGGCAAATTTTCTTTTCATATTAATGGGTATGTGATTTCTGTAGCACTAGTGTGGGAATGCTGTCCAATTCCAATGTCAATACCATTTTTTTTGAAGTTCCAATAAGCCAAAGTGACCAGAGTATGGTCTGCCATTCTGAGCTAAATAACATGCAGAACAAAAAATTGAACAAGCTGCCTTCAGATGCGAAGCATTCATGGTGTCATGTAATTTTCCAAGAGCATCTTCACTAGCTATATTTTCAACACTTAGTGCAGCAGTGTGAGCTTTTGATAGTTTGTGATCAACAATTATTTTTCTGAGAGACTTCAAGCGTATACTTCGATCGGCTCCATAATAGGATACTTGGTACATCTGCCGTGCCGATTCTCCCCTGATCTTTAAGTTCTTGAGGCTGTAGCGCTTTATATAGCCAGCCAGCCATCCCTTACTAGCCTTAAACTCCTTCCTCTCGGTCTCCTCAACCCCCTGACAGTAGGGCTCATAGAGGTTAAGTGCTTTTTCACGCATAATTTTGCCATCAACAGGGATATGCTTCTGTGACATGCCCTCTAGCCACAAACTTAATGCTTTCTCAGTCTTTGCAAGCACTTTATCACGAACCAGAGAGATCATTTTTGCCATTGTAGGGGTAGCACTAACACTTCCAAGTATTTCAGCTTCTTTCTTCTTTATTGTGCAAATGCTCGATTTTGTCTTATTGACCTTACGGCCCACTTCGGCAAGCGACATGCCACTTCTTAAAAGATCTAAGATTTTTATTGTCTCAGCGAACAATGCTCAAACAACGGGTGCTGGAGAGAGACTGAGGATCTGTGAAATGGTGGGACGCCATGCTGGGACAACAGGTTGAACAAGGAGGAATTTCACAAAACAGTCACAGCTCCAGGATTTCACCAAAAATGATCAAATATCCTTTTTTTTGTAATTTATTTTTTACTGAATTTCATCATCGAACAAACATTTCCATAAGATGTATTTCAGACACTGTACATATATATCATATAATCATATTTGTCACAAATCTCCGCATAATATTTATCTGAGGTATACACTTATAGGAAGGAGAGGAAAGAAAGAACAATCGAAAGAAGAAAACTATGTACAGAGTAAGGAGTGATCTTTTTTTTTACAACATATTCATTGACTTGTGAGAATAAAATCAGGCCTATGAGGTGTTATGTAGATAAACCATTTTTTCCAGTATGAATAAAATTGTTCCAGCTTATGATTAACAGATGTTGTTATCTTCTCCATTTTGTAAATGTCCGTTGTAATTTCCATCCATACATTTAAAGTTGGGCTCTCCTGTGATAACCATTTCCTGGTAAGGGTCTTTTTACCAGCCACCAGCAGTACATTCATTATTTATCTCTTTTCAACCATTCTTGAGGTATAAACCCAAAATATGTGGTCTTACTCTCTAAGGGTATTTCACAATTAAAGATGTCTTATAGGGCATTATGTATCCCACTCCAATAGTCTTTGATAACAGGGCATTCCCAGAAAATATGATAATAGTTTGCATTTTGATTTCCACAATTTCTCCAGCAAACAAGGTGGTTACTATCGTAATGGGATTTCTGAGAGGGTGTAATAAAATATCTTATCAAGTTTTTCCACCCGAACTCCCTCCATTTCTGTGAACTGGTACACTTCCATTGATACCTCCATATTATTGTCCAGTCTTCCTCAGATAGTATTATCCCTCCTTCCTTCTCCCATTTTGTTTTAATGTATGAAGTCAAATGTGTTTTAAGATTTGACAAACCCTTGTACACGCTTGAAATTATTCTACTACCGTTGTCTGAATTATATGCTTTTCTAAGTAGCTCTATCAAACATGTACTTGCCTTGGTTACATTTTTAACCGTCCTATTAACATACTATTGCATTTGTAAATACTGGTAAAAGTCTTGTTTTTCTAATAAGTGTTTCTCTTTGAGCATTTCAAAACTAAACAGTGTTCTTTCTTTCATTATATTGCAAGTAACTGTTATTCCTTTAGCTGTCCAGTCTTTCAATCTAGCATCCAGTTTATTTGGCGTAAAATCCGAGTCATATGCACACCATTTAAGAACTACAATGTCTGTGTCTAGTTTATATTCTTTTATAATAGTTTTCCATGTTTTAAGAGTCCATTTCACCCATGGGTTTTCAATATTAATTATGTAACTTTGAAGGCTGTTATCAGCCAAAATTGCTTGTATGGGGATGGGAAGTATCCTCTCCTCAATGTTTTTCCATTGAGTGTCATACGATGAGTTGCACCAGCATATCACGACCCTCAACTGTGCTGCAAAATAATAATCTCTAAGAGAAGGTAGGCCCCATCCCCCCTTTTCCTTGGCTAATTGCAAAGTTTTGAGACGAATCCTAGGCCTTTTACCTTGCCATATATATCTTGATAACATCTTGTTCCATTCATTGAATTGATTTTGATTAATCTCTATTGGTAGGGTCTGAAAGAGATATAGTAGTCTGGGCAGTATATTCGTTTTAATGGATTCAATCCTTGAACTGAGACCAAGAAAAGGAATTAGGTTCCATCTTGTTATATCTTCCTTAATTTTTTATATATAGCCTGATAATAGCATTCTGATAATTTTGCCAAATCTTCTGGCATAGTGATGCCCAAGTATTTGACGGACTCTGTTTGCCATGCCCAAGGATATCTACTTCCAATTTCTCTTGGTGGGCTATAGTTATATGAATGTAGTTGGGTTTTATCTATGTTGATCTTGTATCCTGATAATTGGCTATATTGTTCAAAGAATTGCATCAATTTAGGTAAAGAGTATGTTGGTTGCCCTAGATAGATCAAAATGTCATCCGCATAACAGGCCAATTTATGCTCTGTCCCTTTAATAGTAATTCCCCTTATATCTTTATTTTGTCTGATGTTTTGAGCTAATGGTTCCAGAGATAATGCAACGAGTAGTGGCGACCATGCACAACCCTGTCTCGTGCCCCTTTCTAGGGTAAAACTATTAGATAAATATCCATTAATTTTAATCCTGGCAGTAGGATTGTCATATAGTGCCTGTATAGTTTTGATAATTGTGTAATGTAGACCAAATCTGTGTAAAACTCTGTAAAGAAAATTCCAATTAACCGAATCAAATGCCTCTTCAGTGTCCACGCTTATCACTATTGCTTCAATTTCTTTTTTTTAATGTGATCCATAATGTGAAGTGTCCTTCGTATACTGTCTTGTGTTTGACGTTGTATAAAAACTGTCTGGTCATTATGTATCAGTGTGGGTAGAAAATCTTCTAATCGTTTGGCCCTGATGGAGGTAAATATTCTATAATCCACATTAAGAACATATATTGGTCTAAATGAACCACATTCTTTTTTATCCTTGCCTTCCTTCAGTGTAGCTGAGATTATCGTCTCCTTCCAGCTGGGTGGCATTTGTGCCTTTCTTAGGGCTCAGTTCAGTGTGGGGAGTGAAATAGGAATTTACTCACTTCTAAATTCTTTAAACCACTCTGCCATATATCCATCTGATCCTGGTGAATTGCTTAATTTAAGCCTACTAATTGCAGTTTTTAGTTCAGCTTCAGTTATGTCAGCAGTCATCGTTTTATTTTGTTCTTTGCTTAAAGTGGGTAACTCTAAAGAGTTCAGGAAGGTGTCAATTTGGGTTATGCTTCCCCCTGGAACTTTGGAATATAGAGTTTTGTAAAACATTTCAAAAGTTTCTTGAATTTCACTTAACTTATTTTTTATTACTTTTGTCCTTGGATCCTTAATTCTATGAATTGTATTTTCTGCTTTTTTTTTTCAGTTTCCACGCCAGTATTTTCATAGATTTAGATCCACTTTCATAGTGTCTCTGTTTCAGAAACATTAAATTTTTTCTAATTTCTTGTGCAGCCAAACTATTAATTTCATTCCTAATTTTTAAAATTTCCTCTAGTGTATCCTGTGCCACATTCAATTTGTGTTTTTTTTTCTAGTTCCTTCAGCTTATTTTGTAATTCCTTTAATGTTTTATTCCTTATTTTTTTCTTATATGAAGATATCGCTATAATCTTCCTTCTTAAAACAGCCTTCAGAGTATCCCATAGAATGGGAGGTGAAACTTCTCCATTATCATTGAATTCTAAGTAAAGACCAATTTCTTTTTTAATTTGTTCCTTAAAATAAGGATCATCGAGTAGACTTGAATTTAGTTTCCAAGTAGTATTCTTTTGTTGTAGGTCAAAATCAACAGATAAATATATTGGTGCATGGTTACTTACATCTATTGTCCCAATTCCACGGGTGATTATTTTGTCTCTATCTTTTCCAAATGTTATGAAATAGTCTATTCTTGTATATACAGAATAGGGGACAGAATATTGAGTGTACTCCCTTTTGCTGGGGGAAAGGCCCCTCCATATATCAATCAGGCCAACATCCTCAAAAAGAGTGTTAACTTTCTTATGTAAGGACTTTGTTTCATAAGTTTTTCTATTGGAAGAGTCTAACTTTGGTTGTAATTGTAAATTTAAGTCTCCCCCACGTATCAAGAGACCTTCTGTTTCCGTTATCATAATATTAGTAATTTTCCGGAGAAACTAATATCACTTCCTGGGGGTACATATATATCAACCGAGTAACTGAATTTTCATCTGTATTCCCCCTTACCAGAACATATCTGCCCTCCTTATCTCCCATTGCGAATACTTTTGCAAAACTTAGCTTGCTTGAGATGAGAATAGCAACTCCTCTTCTATGTCCTGATTTATATGGGTAGAAAAATAAATTAGTGAAGCCCATTCTCTTTAATTTTCCATGCTCATTATCACTTAAGTGAATTTTCTGTAAACATACTACATGGGCTTGTTCTTTTTTTCATTTTTGATAGAATTTTACTGCGTTTGATTGGATTCAACAGCCCCTTGACATTAAAAGAAATGTATTTTACTTTGTCCTTAGCCATGTGTATTTATCTGTATATCATTGAAATCTGCAGAATATAACTTAATCGATCTACTACCTGAACAAATAAGAGCCAAGAAACGTGAATAATAAAGAGAAGGTAACGAAGGTGGATTCCAAGGCTGAGGTCTCTAGATGACCCTGGGTTGAGCTAGAAGGAACGTCTAGCTGTGGGGGATAGCCCCTCTTACCTGTGAGTTGAGGGCCCCGCTGCAGTACCTATAAAAGTAAGTAAAAAGATCTATGTCCATTACACAGAAATGATTTCCCTGTGTATTCCTCCCATGTATATATTCTCATTTAGGTGGGGAAAAAGGAATGAATGAATGAATTTTTAAAAATTAAGTAAAATAAAATCCACATTATAATACGTATTTATTGAGATAGGTATATCACTGTCTACTTTTGCTTCCGTTTAGTTTATCAGCACTTTTAAAGTTAGCCAAACCGTTTGGCTCTTCTGGAGGAGGTGAGGGCTGTCCTCGGAGAACTGACAGTCTCTTCCTAATATCCCTCTCTCGTCCTGCTCCCGTCCCCTGCTTTCTCGGTTCTCTTACTATTTCCCAAGCAGATCGGGATAACTGCTCAGCCAGACTTTCCCTTAGTGTGACCATGCTAATGAACAGCCCTCTGTTGTTCATGTCTGTAGCCGCCTCTTCCACCATCTGGTATAGTCGTATCCCCTCTTGGTAAAATACCCTCAGTTCAGCAGGGTACGGGGTTTGGAATTTAAACTTTACTTGCTTTAATATTTGTTTTCCTTTGGAGTATTCCTTCCGTTTCTGTAGGACCGCCGGGGGGTAATCATAAGTGAAGTATATTAACTTCCCGTTCCAAAAAACCCTCTTCTTACCCCAGGCCCTTGGTAGAATCTCCGCCTTGCTCTTGAATCGAAGGAATTTAAGTACTATTGAACGCGGTTTACTTTCTCTGTCTCCGGAAGGCCGCTGGACGAGCAAACTATGCACCCTCTCAATTTCAATCTCTATAGTCTGGGGAATCTCCAACGCCTCCTGCAGCAGCTTTTCTACAAAGTCCATCATCGATAATCCCTCTGCTCCTTCGGGAACATTATAAATCCTGATATTTTTGCGTCGTGATCTTCCCTCCTGGTCGAGCAATTTACTTTTCTGTTGATTTAATATTTTTATTGTCTTACTTAGTATCTGTTCTGCGTCTTGCACGTGATCTTCCACCTTCTCAATTCGTGTCTCTGCCACCGCTATTTTCTGATTGATGTTGGCGAGCTCTGACTTTATATCATTGAGTTGCTGCTTTGCTTGCTGCTCGGCGGCCGGGGCAGGGTCGAAGCACTCGGCAGAGATGGTGCTCGGTGCTCGGTGTCGAAGGGCTGGTCGGATGCTTGAAGTTTTCGGACAGACTCAGAGTCGGCTGGGTCGGGTGCTTCCAATGCATCAACAGTTGTCGGTGCCTGGAGGTTTAGGCAGAGAGAGTTTCTCCCTTCTACAGCCTGCTATCGTAGACTATCGGGAGTCAATCGGAACTTCGAGACTTTTTTTTTACCTTTTCCATGGTCTGTTCTTTCTCAAATTATGGTATTGCTTTGCACTGCTGTAACGATATGTTATAATTATGTGGTCTTGTCAGTGTTAGTCTTTGGTTTGTCCTGTTTTTTTTGTGATATCACTCAGGAGGAACATTGCATCATTTCTTAATGCATGCATGCATTTCTATATGACAATAAATGAGGACTGAGTGTCCTCATAATCTAATCTAATCTATATCTTTTTGGACTTCCCTTATCTCTTCCAAAATCCTTATCATATTCACTGCTTCACCTGAATGAGGCCCCACGTCAGCCTTGTCGCCACACGCACGTGTAGGAGAGCCGTGCACTGTACCTCTCTCTTCCATAGACTCCGCAGTGATGCTTTTTTAAATCTCTATTCTTTCTCCCCATTCTTGCCTCCCTTATCAATTCAGATATTTTTGAAAGATCTTATACTTGATGGATTAATGTGGCAAAATGTACGTTTTTCCAGAGGAGCTGTTGATTTAAGCTGCCATTCTGAACGATGACATCACCGGAACCCCTCATGATCAAATATCCTAATGTTATTAGTGGTATTTTCCCCATCAGCCACCACCCCCTCTCCCCAAGCCCCGCTTCTGTAAAATTCCCTCTATTTAATATGCGGCCGCTGTTAAATTCCCTGCTTGTTTATTTTGACTTTTTTTATATAACAGAGGTGCCGGAGCGGTGCCCCAGCGAGCTCTGACAGCACTGCACCCCTGGATAGGTGGCCAATACAGACAGAGAAATCAAGTTAGCTGAAGTTGTAGATTTCTATGCTATTTTCTGTGAGCATCTTATATTTGTATTAATTAAATTTATGCAATTTCACAGGTGAGTTTCCAAACAACTGCTGTCCAGAGACTGATGTTGGCTGTGCACGGACCATGTGCCATGTGTATAATTGTGTCATCCACGCATTAATGCCCTGAATTTCTCATTATGCACTGTGCAATGCCCACTACTTTGCTGCAAATGCTTTAAACCTATCATTCAGCCTCACAGTGCTCAATAAACCTGTTCTGTGTGAGAGATTTTCTAGTCCTGTGTTCATAACTAAATTTTACTGTTGCTATGGTAGTTAAAAAAGCAGTGAAGAATATGAAACACTGCAGCATAGGAATCAGTGTAACATTAATTAAATTTTCATGCAGTTTGAAATATCATATTTGAAGACAAATCGTAAATCTCTGAGAACCTGAGCTATTAGAGCAGCACAAAGCTTTCTTGTTTGTAATACATTTTGTGTTATCCCACTTTGCAACATTTGGGCTGATTCCCTGCTGATCAAAGCCTTAACGGTTACAATGATTGCAAGAACGAGGAATGCCAAGTTATATGATAATGAGACAAGCACTCGCTTCTCTTTCAACCCTCTATTGTTCACACGCAAAGAGCTAAAAATGCCACCTAAGCAATTGCTACAACACGCCTTGATGCAGCTGAAATTTAAAATGATAGATTGCGTGACCTCTGCTTTCAGTACTGGATATTTATTGCGACCAAAGTAGTTTGATCTTGAACATCTGCTTCACAAAAAAAAATCAACGCATGTAGTCGGAAATAATATTTTATGCACATTGTAATTTTGTGGAAATAATTATTTTTACCCAAAAAAATGAACTCGCTAAGGTAAAGACTAGTAGCACCAAAAAAAGAATGGTAGATTAATAGAATACAGCTTGGTGTAAGCTGAAGTGTGAAACATTGGCTAGTGTTATGCCAACATTAAGATGATTCGAGAAACTCATCTCGCTGTGCTAAATAATACTACTGGTTAACTAAGGCAGTTGTTTTTGAATCTCTGGGGAAAAGAGAGAACTTGAATAAAGGCATGAAAGATATCATAATGGAAGTAGAGAATCTTCAAGGAGTGATGCCTCAGAAAAAGCAACATCCTTTATTAAAGACCTTCGTCACCCAGGTCATGCATTGTTCTCATTGCTACCATCAGGGAGGAGGTAATGAAACCTAAAGACACACTCAACAATTCAGGAACAGCTTCTTCCCCTCTGCCAGCTGATTTCTGAATGGACATTGAACTTATGGACTCTACCTCACTACTTTTTTTATTTCTATTTTTTCACTGCTTATTTAA
Source organism: Mobula birostris (assembly GCF_030028105.1). Taxonomy (NCBI): domain Eukaryota; kingdom Metazoa; phylum Chordata; class Chondrichthyes; order Myliobatiformes; family Myliobatidae; genus Mobula; species Mobula birostris. The sequence goes on along the minus strand of NC_092372.1, from coordinate 144,808,946 downwards.
TTTATATGTAATTCATGTTTTTTTCTATATCATGTAATTCATTGTACTACTGCCACAAAGGCAACAAATTTCATGACAGATGCCGGTGATATTAAATCTAATTCTGATTCTGAAATGGAACCTTTCTCCCACACTCTGCTGAAAAATATATTTTAACAATATCCTTTCAATGTACAAATTAGGAAAAGAAGGAGGGGGATGGAAGTCATAAACTGTCTGACATTCTGTTCTTGTATCTTATTTCTCTTGGTTGGTCAGTTATGCTGGACCTGCTGCTTGCTAGCTTCTTTCCTGATAGGAGTGGCACAATGGGTACTGCTATATACTAGTTGGCAAGGCATTGGTGATCCCAATGAATTCTAAACAGAGTTTGGCAGTCTCCCTTGGTGTAATCAACATACTGGAGAGCTGGACTGCAGCATTGAAGACACATCTCCAAAAACCCTATTTTTCAACTTGGCAAGTAATGGGAAATCATTGAATTTCTTTTATTACTGAGAAATATTAAAGAATATGGGAATAAAAGTGTCATCACTGTGAATTTCAAATGTATTTTATGAACACAGCTAAATATTTTGTAATCTGCATTATGAATACATAGAGTGCTACTCTACAAAGTGATTGTATTCAAACAACATTACTGTATTCAAACAGCAGTTAATAGGATTTGATTACACAAGGCATCAGGATATCATCAAAATATGCCAAAAATGGCATATGCTTCGTGTAATCAAATCCTATTAAATGCTGTTTGAATACAGTTTGTTTAGGCAAAGATTTCAATAACAGCTCATGTTTTGTTGATGACATTAAACTCTTCAATCTTTCCTGTGCTTTGCTTAGAAAGTGACATATATTCCTTTTTTGTGCAACTACCAAACCTGCAGAAATTACAACTTGAACGGGTATTGCTACATAATTAATCCTGCATATTAAATCAAGGCCACTTCAGTGGTGATGTGCAGCAGAGAGCAAACTCACCTTTATCAGTTGATAGAAATGAATTTGGCATTCTCAGCACTAATATTGGACAGTGAGGTAGACAATGGAACACTATATGGTATCCTCAATCTCTTTCAGAGTAATTGGACTCATAAGCTGTATAGATCAGTCATCAGTCATCACATTGTGTAGCCCATCTTTGATTAAATGAGTGAATTGCCTTGCTGTGATTTCAAATACATTTTCACTCCAATCGTTATCTCATAAACAAAAAAAGAGTTTTCTCGCCTTTTACTTCACTATTATTTACATCTAGCATATCATTCCTCATCAATTCCACCATCTCCAATGGGATCCCACCACCAGTCTCATCTTCTCCTTCTTCCCACTCACTTCCTACTTTCTGCAGAAACTTCTCTCTTCGTGACTCCATGGTCCACTGAAGCTCTTATCCCTCCTCCACAGTCCCCTGACACTTACCCCTATAGTTATAGGAAGTGCAACACAGGTCCTATATCTCCTCCTTTAACGCCACCCAGGGGACTTAACTGATCCTCCCAGGTGAGGCAGAGATTCACTTGCATCTCGTCAAACCTGGTCTATTTCATTTAGTGCTTGCAATGTGGTCTCCTCTACATCAGGTAGCCCAAGCACAGGTTAGGCAACCATTTTGCTGTTGATCTGTTCTTTGGCTGGAAAGACCATTTTCAGCTCCTGGTTATATATTACATCAACCACCCTTCCATTCTCACACTGGTTTATCTGTCCTTGGCCTTCTTCATGATCTCAGTGAAACCAAGCACAATCTAGAAGAACAACACCTCATATTCTGCTTGGATAGCCTACAACTGAATGGTTTTAACATTGAATTTTCCAATTTTGGGTAACTCACACTGGCCTGCATTCCTTTCCCACTCCCAACAGTCCTCCCAGGTTTTCTCTTCTTTTGTTCATCTTTCCCATTCTGTCCCATCCACACCTTACTCCATCATTCCCTCTCATTTGGTTCCACCAATCCCCTACCAGTTCCTGCCCCAGAACCCTTGCATTTCTATATATTGGCCATCAGTAAGTGATTTTTGAATCTTGAAGTCAATTGCATGTTGGAGATTGCCTAACCCCCCTCCTGCAGAGATAGGTTTTGTTTCTTGTTGGCTAATATGGTCTCAAGGATCTATCCAACTGCTCAACCTCAATAGCTGATCCTCATAAGCCATAGTCCCATAGCTCTTAGTGTACGTCTCTAACTATGGTCGGGAATGCTGAGAATAACTAGGTTAATTACTCACTTCCATTCTCAACAGTTGTATTGGGTCGCTATCTTTGCAGACTTTTGATCAGAAGACACTGATGAAGACACTGCCAGTCTGAGAGGCAGAGAGGTCTGCGAGTCAAAAATTGGCGCTGAAGCAAAGCTGAGGAGACAGACATCAGGCAGAGCCGTGGTAGTAGGGGACTCCATAGTGAGAGGTACAGAAAGGGGTTTCTACGGCGACAGGCAGGATTTAAGGATGGTGTGTTGCCTCCCTGGTGCCAGGACCCAGGATGTCACGGACCGATTGCAGGGCATCCTCAAGGGTAAAGGTGAACAGCCAGAAGTGGTGGTGCATGTCGGCACAAATGACGTCGGGAAGAAGAGGAAAGAAATTCTGTGGCGTGACTTCAGAGAACTCGGAAGAAGGCTGAAAAGCAGCCTCCAGGGTGGTTATCTCTGGTTTGCTTCCATTTCCTCGTGCTGGTGAGGGCAGGAATGGGGAGATAGGGGATCTGAATGAGTGGCTGAGCAGCTGGTGCGGGGAGCAGGGATTTAGATTCGTAGACCACTGGGATCTGTTTTGGGGTAAGGATGAATTGTACAAAAGGGACGGGTTGCACCTTAACAGACGGGGGAACCAGTGTTCTGGCAGGCAGGTTTGCCTCTGCTACACAGGTGTGTTTAAACTAAGTAGTGGGGGTAGGGGATGAACTGGAAATATAAGGATGGAGTTAAAGGGAAAGAGAGAATAAGAAAAGTTAAGAAAGACAACGGAATTAACAGGGCAGAAAGCTCAGGAAGGAAATGGAGAGTATGGCCAAGTGCAATAGGAACCGATGTGAAAGGTGAGGGGAGTAATGGATTAAAAGTATTATATATGAATACACGGAGTATAAGAAATAAAGTGGATGAGCTTGAGGCTCAGTTGGAAATTGGCAAGTATGATGTTGTAGGAATAACAGAGACATGGCTGCAAGAGGACCAGGGCTGGGAAATGAATATTCAAGGGTATATGTCCTATCGAAAGCACAGACAGGTGGGCAGAGGAGGTGGGGTGGCTCTGTTGGTGAGGAATGAAATTCAGTCCCTTGCGAGGGGGGACGTAGAATCAGGAGATGTAGAGTCAGTATGGATAGAACTGAGAAATTGTAAGGGCAAAAAGACCCTAATGGGAGTTATCTACAGGACCCCAAACAGTAGCCTGGATATAGGGTGCAAGTTGAATCAAGAGTTAAAATGTCACAAAGGTAATGCTACGGTTGTTATGGGGGATTTCAACATGCAGGTAGACTGGGCAAATCAGGTTGGTACTGGACCCCAAGAAAAGGAGTTTGTGGAGTGCCTCCGAGATGGATTCTTAGAGCAGCTTGTATTGGAGCCTACCAGGGAGAACGCAATTCTGGATCTAGTGTTGTGTAATGAACCAGATTTGATAAGGAAACTCGAGGTAAAGGAGCCATTAGGAGGTAGTGACCATAATATGATAAATTTAAATCTACAAATTGAGAGGGAGAAGGGAAAATCTGAAATATCAGTATTACAGTTGAACAAAGGGGACAATGGAGCCATGAGAGAGGAGCTGGCCAAAGTTGACTGGAAAGATACCCTAGCAGGGATGACAGTGGAACAACAATGGCGGGTATTTCTGAGGATAATACAAAAGGTGCAGGATCAGTTCATTCCAAAGAGGAAGAAAGATCCTAAGGGGAGTAAGGGACGACCGTGGCTGACAAGGGAAGTCAAGGACAGTATAAAAATAAAAGAGAAGAAGTATAACATAGCAAAAACGAGCAGGAAGCCAGAGGATTGGGAAACCTTTAAAGAGCAACAGAAGATAACTAAAAAGGCAATATGGGGAGAAAAATGAGGTACGAAGGTAAGCTAGCCAAGAATATAAAAGACAATAATAAAAGATTCTTTAGGTATGTGAAGAGGGAAAAAAATAGTTAAGACTAAGGTTGGTCCCTTGAAGACAGAAACGAGTGAATTTATTATGGGGAACAAAGAAATGGCAGACGAGTTGAACAGGTAATTTGGATCTGTCTTCACTTTAGACACAAACAATCTCCTAGATGTAATAGTGGCCAGAGGACCCAGAGTAATAGAGGAACTGAAGGAAATTCACATTAGGCAGAAAATGGTGTTGGATAGACTGATGGGACTGAAGGCTGATAAATTCCCAGGACCTGATGGTCTGCATCCCAGGATACTTAAGGAGGTGGCTCTAGAAATTGTGGATGCATGGGTAATCATTTTTCAATGTTCTATAGATTCAGGATCAGTTCCTGTGGATTGGAGAGTAGCTAACGTTATCCCACTTTTTAAGAAAGGAGAGAGAGAGAAAACAGGGAATTATAGACCAGGTAGCCTGACATCAGTGGTGGGGAAGATGCTGGAGTCAATTATAAAAGATGAAATAACGGCACATTTGGATAGCAGTTTCAGGATCGGTCTGAGTCAGCATGGACTCACGAAGGGGAAATCATGCTTGACTAATCTGGAATTTTTTGAGTATGTAGCTATGAAAATGGACAAGGGAGAGCCAGTGGATGTAGTGTACCTGGACTTTCAGAAAGTCTTTGAAATGGTCCCACATAGGAGATTAGTGTGCAAAATTAGAGCACATGGTATTGGAGGTGGGGTACTGACATGGATAGAAAATTGGTTGGCAGGCAGGAAACAAAGAGTAGGGATTAACAGGTCCCTTTCAGAATGGCAGGCAGTGACTAGTGGGGTACTGCAAGGATCAGTGCTGGGACAGGAGCTATTTACAATATACATCAATAATTCAGATGAAGGGATTTAAAGTAACATTAGCCAATTTGCAGATGACACAAAGCTGGGTGGTAGCGTGAAATGTGAGGAGGATGTTATAAGAATGCAGGGTGACTTGGATAGGTTGGATGAGTGAGCAGATGCATGGCAGATGCAGTTTAATGTGGATAAATGTGAAGTTATCCACTTTGGTGGCAAGAACAGGAAGGCAGATTACTACTTGAATGGTGTCAAGTTAGGAAAAGAGGAAGTACAATGAGATCTGGGTGTCCTTGTTGATCAGTCACTGAAAGTAAGCATACAGGTACAGCAGGCAGTGAAGAAAGTGAAGCACCTTCAATTACTCCAAAAGACTGAAGTTTGGTAAAATACTGAAAGGCTTTTATTCGCTGTACAATACGACCTCCACAGTGAGTGTCTGCCCCCGGACTGAGGGGGAGGGGCAAGGTGAAACACCTTTATACAGGACTCTGTGGGAGGAGCCACAGGGGCAGTCAGCAGAGGGGTGTGTCCAGACAGGTAACCGAGTTACAACATATATACATGGTTTACCACATTCACCCCGCCTTTTTTTAAAAAGAGTCCCGCGGGGTGAAGTGACTGACAATATTTACAAGAAGTATATTTACAGGTTAAGTCTATCAGGCGGTCGAGTCCGTCGCTGTGATCTACGTAGCACCGGCGGTGATTGCACCGGCGATGGCGGTTGTGCTGGCTCCGGCCTGACTTCAGGTGCCAGCATGTTAGGCGTCGGTAATCCCTCGTGCGTGTGCGTCGTGCCCGGTATGGGAGTGTCGTGTGGTGTCTGTATAGGGTTTGGGGTGCACGGTGTCTCGTAGGTACATACATTGGTGGGTACGGGGTCAATAGTCACCACGCAGTGTTCAAGGTAGGGGCCCAGAGCTCCTGCGGGTGCCAGGTCGCGGATGGAGACTGTGTCCTCCCGCCCATCAGGTAAAACCACGTAGGCATACTGGGGGTTCGCATGAAGTAAATGAACCCTCTCGACTATCGGGGAGTATTTATTGCTCCTCGCATGTTTCCGGAGCAGCACTAGCCCCGGGGACGTCAGCCAAGATGGTAGGGCGGTTCCAGTGGTCGACTTTCTGGGAAAAGAAAAGAGCCGCTCATGAGGGGTGGCATTGGTGGCTGTGCATAACAGGGAGCGGATGGAGTGGGGTGCCTCGGGAAGGACCTCCTGCCAGCGGGAGACCGGCAGTCCCTTTGACCTGAGGGCTAAGAGTGTGGCTTTCCACACTGTGCCATTCTCCTTCTCTACCTGTCCATTCCCCCGGGGGTTATAGCTCGTGGTCCTACTGGTTGCAATTCCACTAGCCAGTAGATATTGGCGCAGCTCGTCACTCATAAACGAGGACCCTCTGTCACTGTGGATATAGCATGGGTATCCGAACAGAGTGAAGAGCTTGCGCAGGGCTTTTATAACTGACGTGGTAGTGGTGTCGGGGAAGGGGATGGCGAAGGGGAACCGTGAGTACTCGTCAATTACGTTAAGAAAGTACACATTGTGGTCGATGGAGGGAAGGTGGCCCTTAAAGTCAACACTCAGTCGCTCAAAGGGGCGGGTGGCCTTGATGAGTGGTGCCTTTTCGGGTCGGTAGAAGTGCGGTTTGCACTCTGCGCAGACTTGGCAATCCCTGGTCATCATCCTGATCTCCTCAAGGGAGTAAGGCAGGTTCCGGGCTTTCATGAAGTGGAAAAGCCAGGTGACTCCCGGGTGGCAAAGGTCTACATGTAGGGCGTATAGCCGGTCGATCTGCGCGCTGGCGCATGTTCCCTGGGATAGGGCATCGGAGGGCTCATTGAGCTTCCCAGGGCTGTACATGATGTCATAGTTGTAGGTGGAGAGTTCGATTCTCCACCTCAGAATTTTATCATTTTTGATTTTGCTCCGCTGCTGATTATTAAACATGAACGCGACTGAGCGCTGGTCAGTTAGCAGGGTGAACCTTTTGCCGGCAAGATAGTGCCTCCAGTGCCTTATAGCTTCCACTATGACCTGGGCCTCTTTCTCTACCACAGAGTGCCGAATTTCAGGGCCTTGAAGGGTACGGGAGAAGAACGCCACTGGTCTTCCTGCCTGGTTGAGGGTAGCAGCCAGCGCAAAGTCGGAGGCGTCACTCTCTACTTGGAAGGGAATGGCCTCATCCACCGCATGCATTACTGCTTTGGCAATGTCCTCTTTTATGCGGTTGAAGGCCGCGTGGGCGTCGGCAGAGAGGGAGAATGTGGTGGACTTGACCAGGGGGCGGGCCTTGTCTGCATAGTTAGACCCATTGGGCGTAATATGAAAAGAAGCCCAGGCACCTTTTGAGGGCTCTAAGGGTATTGGGAAGAAGGAGTTCCAACAAGGGGCGCATACGGTCGGGGTCAGGGCCAATGACTCCATTCTCCACGACAAACCCAAGGATAGCAAGTCGGGTGGTCCCAAATACACACTTGTCCTTGTTATAGGTGAGGTTGAAAGATTTGGCCGCTTGGAGAAATTTTTGGAGGTTGTTTTCGTGATCCTGCTGGTCATGACCGCAGATGGTGATGTTATCCAGATATGGGAATGTGGCCTTCAGAATGCACTGGTCCACCATCTGGTCCATTGCCCTCTGGAAGACAGATACACCATTCGTGACACCAAAGGGGACGTGCAGGAATTGATAAAGCCTGCTGTCCGCCTCGAAGGCAGTGTAAGGGCGGTCCTCCCGGCGGATGGGGAGCTGATGGTAAGCGGATTTTAGGTCTATGGTCGAGTGCACCTTGTCCTGTGCTATCTGATTGACCATATCCGCGATGCGGGGTAGAGGGTACGCGTCGAGCTGCGTGAACCTATTGATGGTCTGGCTATAGTCCACGACCATCCTATTCTTCTCCCCATTCCGAACAACCACCACCTGCGCCCTCCAAGGACTTGTGCTTGCCTCAATGACCCCCTCCCTGAGCAGCCGCTGCACCTCCGACTTAATGAAGGCTCTGTTCCCCGCGCTGTACCTCCTGCTTTTAGTTGCCATGGGTTTACAGTCGGGGGCCAGGTTGGTGAACAGCGGTGGGGGAGGGATCCTGAGGGTGGAGAGGCCGCAAGTGGTGTCGGTAGTGTGGCAGTTGGCATGATGTTGGGTGGGATGCGCGGGTCAGTGTGTGTGTGTGGTCAGTAGCGGGGTACGTGACATATCTCTACAAAACAGGGGATTTATGACAGTAATTGGCGGGAGGAGACCATCATACTTCATTGTCACGCTTTTCAGGTGGCTCTGGAAGTCCAACCCCAACAGCACAGGGGCACACATTTGAGGCAAGACCAGTAAAGTAAAGTCCCGATATTCTGTGCCCTGCACAACTAGAGCCGCTACACAACCCCCCCAGATGTCTGTTGTATGCGGCCTGGAGGCCATGGTGACACTCTGACTTACTGGCCGTATCATGAGTCCACAATGCTGCACCGCGGCCGGGTGGATAAAACTCTCCGTGCTGCCTGTGTCAAACAGGCAGCTTGTCCTGTGCCCCTCCACCAGGATGTCCATCATTGACCTTGCGAGCTGGTGGGGAACGCTTTGGTCGAGGGTCACAGAAGCCAGCGTGGGGTCGCTGTCTTGGTCCGGGGTGGTGGGGTGCCCCGTGAGCACCCGTTGGTCGTAGGCGGTGGGAGGTGGCGCCGACCAAGATGGCCGCCCCCATGTCTCACACGTGGTAGTGGTGTGCAGGGAAGATGGCGGCAAGCAAGATGGCGGCCCCACGTCTCCCACGCGGCGCTGCTCGATCTCGCTCGCGGTTTTGACTTACAGACCTTGGCGAAGTGGCCCTTCTTTCCACAGCTGGAGCAGGTAGCTTGTCGGGCCGGGCAGCGTTTCCGGGGGTGCTTCTCCAGTCCGCAGAAGTAGCACTTCGCGGACTCACGACTGGCGGCAGCCGAGGTCGATTCGCCGGCAGGTTGTGGGGTCTGCAGCACCCACGAGGCCATCGGGGGATGGCGTGCCTGGAAAGCCTCGGAGTTATGCAGAGCGGCCTCCAACGTATCAGCTAGCTCCATCGCCGAACTTAGGGTAAGATCAGCTTTTTCCAGCAGCCGCTGGCGTACGTACACTGACCTGGTCCCCGTAACGAAGGCGTCTCTCACTAGGAGCTCTGCATGTGCACCGCCGTCGGCTCCTGGCAATTGCAGACCCGCACGAGTGTCTGTAGGGCCCGGACAAACTCAGCCTCGATTCCCCGGACCGTTGTTGCCGTGTCGCTAAGCGATGCCGAGCATAGACGCTGTTTATCGGCCGCAGGTATTGTCTTTTGAGTGCGTTCATCGCGCTGTTGTAGTTCAGCTGGTCTCTGATCAGAGAATAGACCCGTGGACTGACCCTGGAGAGTAGAACTCTGCGCTTCGCTACGGGGTCGGTCGCTTTAATCTCCTCTAGATACGCTTCGAAACAGGCCAGCCAGAGTTCGAAAGCTTTTCCAGCTTCAGGTGTTTGTGGATTGAGGTCTAATTTTTCTGGTCTCAGGGACTGTTCCATGTTTTAAAACGTACAGCAAATAAAACTGAAGCACCTTCAATTACTCCAAAAGACTGAGGTTTGGTAAAATACTGAAAGGCTTTTATTCGCTGTACAATACGACCTCCACAGTGAGTGTCTGCCCCCGGACTGAGGGGGAGGGGCAAGGCGAACACCTTTATACAGGACTCTGTGGGAGGAGCCACAGGGGCAGTCAGCAGAGGGGTGTGTCCAGACAGGTAACCGAGTTACAACATATATACATGGTTTACCACAGAAAGCTAGTGGCATGTTGGCCTTCGTAACAAGGGGAGTTGAGTATAGGAGCAAGGAGGTCCTTCTGCAGCTGTACAGGGCCCTGGTGAGACCACACCTGGAGTATTGTGTACAGTTTTGGTCTCCAAATTTGAGGAAGGACATTCTTGCTATTGAGGGAGTACAGTGTAGGTTCACAAGGTTAATTCCCGGGATGGCGGGACTGTCATATGTTGAAAGATTGGAGCGACTGGGCTTGTATACTCTGGAATTTAGAAAGATGAGAGGAGATCTTATTGAAACATATAAGATTATTAGGGGATTGGACACGCTAGAGGCAGGATACATGTTTCCGATGTTGAGGGAGTCCAGAACCAGAGGCCACAGTTTAAGAATATGGGGTAGGCCATTTAGAACGGAGTTGAGGAAAAACTTTTTCACACAGAGGGTTGTGGATCTGTGGAATTCTCTGCCTCAGAAGGTAGTGGAGGCCAATTCTCTGGATGCTTTCAAGAAAGAGTTAGATAGAGCTCTTAAAGATAGTGGAGTCAAGGGATATGGGGAGAAGACAGGAACTAGATACTGATTGTGGATGATCAGCCATGATCACAGTGAATGGCAGTGCTGGCTCAAAGGGCCAAATGGCTTACTCCTGCACCTATTGTCTATTGTTTATCAGACCTTTTGGAGTAAATTCCACAATCTTAAAGTTATTAAGTAGAATTCAAGACAGTTTACCATGAAATATCTCAAAATATCTCAAACTTAATTTTCAGATGAATTTGGAGCAGTTTAGAGGTGGAAGGTATTAGTGTGGATCAATATAGAATGGAGATATGTTTCCAGAGCTGCACTCAGAGAATTCAGTCATGCCAAGAGGGCATCTGGACCTACTGAGTCAACTGGAGAAGCCTCGACTATTTTGCCCATGAATTTCTGATTGTCTGTACCAAAACCACTTCTCTGATTTTGGAGGCCAAGCTTCTCATGTGCACATAGTTCAGAAATGATCTCACTGCCATCTCACTTGTCATCCCTGTATTTTCCGCCATTTAGAGGTAGATTACTGTGTTTGTAATTCTTGCTCTTTGCTGCTGTGTTTATCTAAATGGGATAACCCTTGTTTTGTAGCTATGTGTTTACTTTGCTTGCTACTTGTTGCTATTTATTCAAGACAGGTGTTATATTGAACCTATTACTAGCTGAGATGGATTCGGTGGAGCAGGGAGAAGGACAAACGCTGCAATATTGCCAATATCTGGAACAGCATGCTCTCTGGCTCCCTGCAAGGTGCCATTTGGACTCAATAATTATTCATTTTTTTCTTTATGTTAAAAGAACACATTTTTTTTTCCTTGAAGGTGAAAATAGCAGCCAAGAGGAACAAACAGATGTTAAGGCACCAGGACAAGATCTTTCACCACTGCTGGGAGATTTCAAGTTTTTTTTTGTATAAAGATTAATCCCAATCCTTACATTTTCTCCTCCAATGTCCTTTGGGTATTCTGAACATTGTGAACTGCTCTATAACGAGGGCAACCTGGTCAATTCTTGTATGGTAGGCATTGGTGCGCATGTTAATGTTTCTGTGGCCAGGTACCAGGACACCAGCTGCGTGTTTATTCAGTGTAAACCCATTCCATCCATTGGGTGATGTGAAGCGTCCTGACAAGGGAGCCATCTGTAATAACCTATGCTTTTTGAAGCTCTGCAGCTCACTGACAGCTGTGTAACACATCAAGCTGATGCCTCCCTTCATCTGGGAAGGAGGTGAATGCGCCATGGCGTTTGTAGTGGCAATTGTAGGTCCCTTCCCCCACCCTACCGGCAACTGCTTGTTAGGCCTCCTCCACGTTAATGCTTGGTTCTCATTTACCGCTGAGCAGCAAGCTTGGATCTGCGACATCTCGGAGCAGCTACCTTGCTCTGAGCCTGCAGCATTTGTGAGATACGGTATGTGTGTAGGGTGCTAGCTGAATCTTGAAAGCTGAATGTGAATGAAGAGGCAGACCTTGCTCTGACAGCCTTCAACCATATCCGCAGGAAGGGTTACAAGCTATAAATACAGTAATGGGGTCAGGCAGCTGCATATAGAAGCAGTCTGCTCTCCATGTACCCTGAATTTGATCAAACATTTAATATCCTTGCATGCCAAGAGAAAACTAAGGGATCATTTGAAAGGGTAGGGTCATCTGACCTCCAGCTCATTTCTCGCTTCAAGTTAATATACATGTCATTGTGATGAATGCGGTCTCTCTCTGAGATAGGGAGAGGGAGAGCGAAATTGGATTGTAACTGAGACCTGGAGTGAGGCTTGGCTGTGAGTAAGGGGCCAGAGAAAGCAGTATTGGCATGGAGGTTCCTTACCGAAGGCACACAGTGGAAGTCAAAGCCACAAAATTGTAAATTTTAAGTCTTTATACTGTCCAAGTTTTGGGGAGCTAGTCTCTGGCAGGGAACCTTCCCTGTAGCAACTTATATTGGACAAGTACCCCCAGCATTTTGTTAATATGAATTCCAGTCATGCTGTTAATTACAACTCCCCATTGAGATATATAAAGCAGTGGGATCCCAGCTTGATGTTGACCAGTTTAGTTCAGCTAGTGCTTGGTTCTGGCTCATTTGGAAAGCTGTGTGCTCACCTTTCACTTTAGGACTTGAGTGCATAAATATTGCCAATGATCTGGTGCACTGTTGAGAGAGTACTGCACTGTTGGATGTGCCATCATCTGTAAATCCTTTAAATTTATGGATATGCTGGTTAGTCTGGCACACTGGGCATTGGCCCTGTGCATTGGCTGTCACTATTGACTTTATCTGTAACATTGGAAACAGGTAAATTGGTTAGTCACTGCAGGATGTAGAATTGTGCTGAGGGAAAAATTTGCATTGCTTGCTTGCTAAACCACAACCGTTAGTGTAGAAATTAGTCCTCAGTTGCATATAGTAAATTGTATATATCGTAGTGGTGACAAATTGTACTCAGTTTATGAAGGTACATTCCTCAGTAAATCAAAATTTGTGGAAAACAATGAATTTGGCACAAATGACTTGGTCTAATTAACTTCATATGTAATTATCTGTGTGTAAGGCACTTTGAAATAATTCTGACAGAAATGATAAAAGGCTATATAAACACAAGGGAAATTGCATATCACTGTAAAGTAAACACATCATAGGGTCATACAGAATGAAAAGAGGTTCTTTAGCCTACTGCATTTGCATTGATGATCAGGCAGCCCTCTGTATTAATCCCATTTTCCGCTTGCATTCCTATTAATTTGCCACAACCCCCGCATTGACTCTCCTGCCACCCAGCTGCACACCAAGGACAACTTACTGTAGCCAATTAACTTACTAACCAGTGCATGGTTGTCACATGGGGGAAAGGAGAACCCTGGGAAAAACTGATCTCTGAGGGAATGTGCAAACTTCACACAGACAGCAGCCAAAGCCAAGGTCAAACCCATGTCTCTGGCGCTGTGAGATGGTAGCATTAACGACTTCTCCACTGTTCCAAACATCATGATGTGCTCCTGGAACTTAACGGCAAATTGTGGTTGTAATAAATTAGCTACAAATCAATGGCCTACGTACTCACTGAGTGATGCTCTGTCGTAGGAGCATGATATTGCACTTGCAGTCAAAATGCTTACTTCCTGTAATTTACCAGCAAGCGTTGCTGTGCGTACTCCATTTAGCAGGTTTCATTCATTTTAATAACACAAATAAAAGTGAGATAGAATGGGATCAAACAGGTAGGAAAATTAAAATAACAAAGATGGAACAACAAGAATAGGTGTGGGCAATATATTTAAATTCTCAAAAGACTTTTGTTAGTTATGAGTAGAACTAAACAGATTGAAGCAGAGAGTAAGAGGACTAGCAGGGGACTATGAGAAAGGAAAGGGAAGTTATGGAACTTCTTGCACTTTCAGCTCTTTCTGAGTTAGACCATCAAAAGTTGGGAAGTGCTTCTTACAAGGATTGGAGTGAGGACAATGTTGTTTCCTATTTATAAAACAACCTTCTCTGTCTTGAATAATAACCTACAGTACTTATTCATACCATCTAAGCACTAGTCATGAAGAAGTAATAATCTAAGAAAAATGATCTTTTTCATTAAATAAATGATTTATTGGTGACATATTCTGCACTATATCATTTATTTTGCAAACCTTTGCTAATGATTTCTTATATACTTCTGTTCAGTAAAGCCTTAAAAATGATGCAATTTATTTGTGAGATAATGCTACAGTTATATATCTCAAAATTAGGGATGTGCAATGTCCTGAAGTTTTCTGATGAAAATTAAAAAGGCTGTGTCAGATGGAGAGGAATTGAAATAAGAGCTAGCATTCAAATTTCTGTTTTAACAGGTTCCTTTGTCAAGCATTATTAAACTTACTGACTGTAGGCTTTTAGAATTAAATTTATATTAATTTCAAGAGTTACTGAAAGCTTTCCACTTGACATTTCCACAAATAACTACTGATCAACTGGTACTATGAATTACTCCATGCAAATGGAAAGGGTCCATGACATTGTTGCAGTGAAATGGGAATGCAGTCATATTGTACTTCAGTTTACCTAACAAAGAAAGAAAGGGATGTTTTCTACAATAAAAAAAGAAAAAAATAATGTAGATTTTAAGTAAAATAATGCTGAAAAATAAAATAATAATGACCTACAAATCCTCCTAGACAAAGTAGTACAAACAAGTGCAGATTTTGGTCTAACCATCAGCTGTAAAAAAAAAACAAATGTATGGTAATATCAAAACAGCAGGATACTCCCAACTGCCAATTGTACATTTGTAACCAAGAGATTGAACAAAAGACAAGCTTTAATTATCTTGGTAGCTTTATATCACAAGATGCTAGAAGTAAAGTGGAAATAAAAGGAATAATTGCCATTGCCAAAACCAACTTCCAAAAAATGAAACCTATTTTTACCAACAGACACATTTCTATGACAACAAGGCTTAGGCTACTAAAACGTTACATCTGGTCAATCTTGCTATATGCTTCCGAAACATGGACTATAACACCAGAACGCCAAAGAAACCAGAAGCAACAGAAATGTGGTTTCTTAGAAGAATGCTGAAAATATCATATAGAGATAGGGTAACTAATGAGACAGTACTCCAACGTGGCCATATAAAAAGATCTCTAATGAGAACATTAAATGAGAGGAAACTTAAATTCCTGGGCCATGTCATCAGAAAGAGAGAAATAGAATGCCTTACATTACAACGCCTTATGCCTGGGAAACGCTGTAGAGGAAGGCAAAGAAGAAAGTATATGGACACTGAAAGAACTAACTATAATACCAATATTCTCAGAATAACTATGCAATATAGTGTAAAGATACTACCTATATCTCGGTAGCTAAATTTGGTCAGTATAACTGACCATATTGAAAAGAATATAATGTTATTGAAATTCCCCTTTTATGCATCAGGCCAAAATGTTGTACTGAACTAATTATACTTGTAATTAAATGCCTAACTATACTAATCTCATCTGCCTATACAATATCCATATTGCTCCATTCTGTTTACATTCATGCACCTCTAAATTACCTCTGTCATATTTGCCTCCACTATCACTCCTGGCAGAGCATTCCATGCTCCCTTAGCTTGTGTAAAAATATAAACAAAAATCTTTCCCCACCTTAATTTACCCCCTCTCACCTTAATTGCATGACCTCTAATATTAGATATTTCAAACTTGAGAGAAATATTAGATTAGATTAGATCCAAATTTATTGTCGTTGTTCTGAGTACAGATATAAAGCTAATGAAATGCAGTTAGCATCTAACCAGAAATACAAAAAATAGTGCGAATAAAAGGTAAGTGCTACAGTACACAAATGTAAAAGTACTGAGACAGTCCAATATGGGTGCAATACTACTTAGCGCTGTGATGTGAGGTTCAGCAGGGTCACAGCCTCAGGGAAGAAGCTCTTCCTGTGCCTGCTGGTGCGGGAGCAGAGGCTCCTGTAGCACCTACCGGATGGGAGGAGAGTAAAAAGTCCATGGTTAGGGTGAGATGCATCCTTAGAGTGAGATAGCTGGGAATATCCCAGCTATCTTCTCTATATGTGCCTTTCATAATTTTATAAACTTCTATCATGTCCCCTCTCAGTCTCTACCATTTCAGAGAAAATAACCCCAGTGTTATTGTCCCTTTTAGAGCTGGTTACCCAAGGCTCACTATTTGCTTGTGCCTGGGCCTGGCGTAGCTGTGTTAGTATTTCCGGTCACCCACTGCAGGGCTATTCTACACCATAAATATGGCTTGCATGCAGTTTCTGCTTAGAAGGCTTATGCCATGTTACTGACTACCTTAGGACTACCTTCAATACAATCATGCTAACCCCTCAATCTCAATACTCTATACTATTCCTGTTCCCTTCTCATTTCCCTTGCTTTGTTGCCTAAACATCTATCTCCTCTATAATTAAACCTAAACCTTGATAATCCAGCACAGTCCAAACTTGGTGGTGTTGAAGTAGCAGATTTTCCTCTAATTATTGATATTTAAAAGAATACTAATTTACATTGTTTTTATATATTAAACAATCAGTAGGAATAGGCAGCAACACCTGTGCCACAATTATTCTAAACACTGGTGCTCCACAAGGTTACACGCACTGCTCCCTACTCTACTCCCTGAACACTCATTGCTTTATCCATGATGGATGGGGCCATATCCATTACTTCTTGTAGGATTTTTCATTCAAGGGCATTGGCGTTTCCATACCAGGCGATTGTGCAATCGGTCAATATGCTCTCAACCACACATCTGTAGAAGCTTGTCAAAGTTTCAGATATCATGCTGAGTCTTCAAAAACTTCTAAGGAAGTAGAGGCACTGCCGTGCTTCCTTCATACTGACACTTAGGTGGTGCACCCGGGACAGAAGGCTTGTTGTCACCTTCATTGCTTGGTTTCACTTTGTAAGTGGGTACAGCATCCAAGCCCTTCTACAAATGTTGAACATCCTTCAGTGATTCAAGTTTGGTCCAGAGCTGTCACTTCACGAGTAAGATGGCTTTCCAGAGATTATACCTCAACCTTTTGTATCTTACTTGGTTCCCAGAACCTACATACCTCTGGTCTGGCCCTTTGCTGATTATGGATCTCATGGTTCATCCAGCGTTTCTGGTTGGGGCAAACTCTGAATGATTTTGGGGGGACACACTCATCTATGACTGTTTTTTATGAAGTCCACGACAACTTTGGTGTATTCATTCAGATCCTCTGAGTCCTTGAACACAGCTCATTCCATCAACTTGAATCAATACCATTGTGACTCCCCTGCCTCCTGCGACCACCTCTTTGTTGCCCTTATCTCTGCAGCCTTGCTGTTTAACCTCTCCCTATGTACGGGTAGGGGAAGGACATCCACCTGATCAGATCTCACAGAATGCCATCTAGGCATGGAATGGTAGGCATTCCTTATCGTAGTATAGCAGAGGTCAAATGTGTTGGGACCCCTGGTGCTGATGATAACTAGGCAGAGGCTTCTTCAAAGCAAGCCCGATAGAAGTCCCTGACTATGATTTAGAATGCATCAAGGAGTTCTTTTTCTTGTTTGGTGATGGCAGCATTCAATATCTCGAGTGGCTGGTTAACATTGGCTTTTGGTGGTACGTAAACTACAGTCAGGATCACAGAGGAGAACTCTCTTGGTAAGTAGGATGGTCAGCACTTAATTGTTAGTTGTTCCAGGTCAGGGGAACAAGAGTATGACAAAAGAACAACATCTGAGCACCACAAAGAGTTTATCACGAAACACAGACCCCCCCATCTTTTTGGCTTTTCTGAATCAGCAGTTTGGTCCATCCTGTGCTTTGAGAAGCACTCGAGTCGTGTATGATGTTCTCCTGAGGGGTTGTCTATTGGTGAGTCTTCAGTTGGCTGTAGAAGCTGATCAGAGATCCACATATCTGGGACATTAGAGTGGATTAAGACTTGCACATGACATAGAGGCTTGTGCACGCGCAGGCACCACATGGTCCTTGACAGATCTGGGTCATGTTTCCATGGCATGGAATGCAAGATGATTGGGGACCCTTCTCTGCTGCAGCCTTCCTCTGCCTTTACTGCCATTCTGATGTTTTGTCATCTTCCAGCAGTTCCACTGTTGAGGTCTATGTCTGGAATCACCCATTGGCCTTCCTGTCATGGATGACCCTTCTAGCAGCTAAGTGCCAAAAGGTTAAACACCGTATGGCATCACTCTTGGGATCTCAGGAACTCACTCGCCTCTCCACCATGACCAGGTGATTATTATTGGAGAAGGGAAGGAGAGAGAGAGGGAGAGAGAGAGCTTAGTGACATGGTGTCATGGCAAAACCTTTCCTTCAATGTCAACAAAACAGAAGAGCTGATCATTGACTTCAGGAAGTTGCTCCTGTCTACATCAATGTAGTTGAAGTTCAGAGGGTTGAGAGCTTCAAGTTCCTGACAGTGAACATCACCAGTAACTGCCCTGGTCCAACCACTTTGATGGCATGGCCAAGAAAGCTCACCAAAGCTTCTCCTTCCACAGGAGGCTAAAGAAATTTGGTCATTTCCTTTTGACCCTCACCAATTTTTATTTATTCACCTTAGAAACCATTCTATCTGGATGCAAAATGGCTTGGTATGGCCATAAGAAATTACAGAGAGTTGTGGACACAATTCAGCATGTCATAGCAACTAGCCTCCTCTCCATGGACTTTGTCTGTATTTTTCTCTGCCTCAGTAAATCAGCCAGCGTAATCAAAGCCACCTCAAGCATTCTCTATTCTCCCCTCTCCCATTGGAATGATTCGATTTGGTTTATGAACAGTACACAAGGTGAGCTTTTATCTGTATCTTGGTACATGTGACAATAATAAACCAATACCAATGCTAACTTTATACTACATTTATTAAATGAAACTTAGGAAGTTTAGAGGGAGCAGGGGAAATGGGATTGAGTTTAGTTCAAAGGGAGTGTGGTAACAAGTTAGTGGAAGAGGATACAGGAACAGAGACCCCGCAGTGAATGGAAGGTGGTGAGAGAAATATAACCCTGGGGCATCAGAAGGTTGTGCAGCAAATTATACCTAGCGAGGCAGCTACCAAACCATGGGCATTTTTGAACTGCTGAAGAATGAATTATTGGAGTGTACTGTATTCCACAACACAGAGTTGGTCATGGTCTGGTCCGTGAAGTCTGCATTCTGGTTCTCGGTCCGGTCCATGGACTCAGGACTCCGGGTCTTCCAGCTGTCCCTTGTTTCTGTTGGGTTAATCATAGGCACCTGATTCCCATCTTGGGGCTTGGAATATAAGTAGCCTTGGGGTCGAGTGTGGGTGGTTGGTTTGTCTTGTCAAGATTCCTGCTGGTAGAAGGCTAGAGTGGACACTTGCCATCTTTAGGCTGGGTTGGAGAACCATCGTTTTATGAAGCCTTGCTGTCGGTAGTTGGAATTGTCTTTGCGGTATGGATTCGGCTGTTTTCCGGGCCAGCTGAGTGGCCATCAGCCATTCTGAGCTAGGTTGGGATCCAGCTGTTTCCGTAGCCAGCTGAGGTTGCTGGCTGTAACTGTGACTTGGAACAACTCTGATGCAGAGATGGAACTGTCTGTTGTTCTTCAGTGTTTGTCTCTTCTTGTCCTTGCCCCTGTCAGGGTAAGTCAGGCTGTTCTGCCATTACCCTACGGTTGGATCTGTCCCCTCTTGTCCTCGCCTCCGTGGGGTAAGTCAAGCTGTTCTGCCGTTGCCCTGTGGGGGGATCTGTCTTGTGTTTGCCTCTGTTGGGTAAGTCCGGCCGTCCTGCTGTTACCTGACAGATGGACCTGTCTCACCTTGGTGTGGAGATAAAGTTGAGTCCTGGCTTGTCTAAAGATAAGTCCCAGCTCTGTGTCCATGTACTGTCCAGTCTCATGTTAGTGTCGTGTTAAAGATGAGTCCCAGCTTTTCATAGGATAAGTTCTGACTCTATGTTGATGTACAGTTCCCAGTCTGTCTCCGAGCTCCAGCCTCCAGCCTCGTCCAGTCCTGTGGCCATGTCATGTCCTTGCCTAGTTCTGGGGTCTGAGCCCAAGGCAAGACCCAGGTTCTGGGTCCTTGTCCAGTCTCTGGCTTGGAGTCCAAGCCCAGGTTCCTTGTTCCTTGTCTGGGTTCCCTGTTTCTTGTCCATGTCCTAGCCCACATCCTGCATCCTAGGTCTGTTCCTAGTACTTCAGTGTCTGTGTCTTGCATTTGGGTCCATTCCCAGCATGCCCCCCCCCCCACCCCCAATGACAGAGTTCTCTACATTCTGAAATGAACAGTTCCACATTTTCACCACCCTCTGGGTGAAAAGCAAAATCTCGTCTCAGTTCTAAATGTCTTACCCCACATCCTTAGATTGTGACCTCTGTTTCTAGAATCTTTGGCCGGGTGACACATCCTGCCAACATCCCCATCAAACCCTGCCAGAATGTGGTACGTTGTGATGAAATCCACTCCCATTCTTCTAAACTCTAGTAAATACATGTAGAGTTCATTTTGATCTCTCCTCATACAACATCCTGCCATCCCGGGAATCAGTATGGTGAACATTTGATACACTACCTCTTTGCAGGTATATCATTCCTCAGGTAAGGCAACCAAATCAGCTCACAATATTTCAGGTGTGGTCTTGTCAAAGAAGTCTGTAATTGTAGAAAGATTTTTGAGCATATCTTTTGTTCCATGTTTACTTTTAGTTTTTTTTTGCTTATTCCAGCATTTGCAGCCTATTGTGTCTACAAGAAGTCGAGGCCGACCCAACTGGTCTATTGTTGTCTGCAGGGAACATTAATCCTGTTGCAGATCTTTCACGAAGGAAAGGTTTTCTGTGTCGGCTATAATGAGAAATGTTCATGAAGTGTACAGGTACATTTGATATTGTTGCAATATCCTTCTTTGAAAAACTTCCCCGAGTCTCCATGAGAATATGCAGTCCTGATTTCTCCAAATTATCTGGTCTGAATGAAGCTGGTGGTCTATGCAACATTATAGAAGGAAGTTGCAGCCATAGTTCACTTGTGCTTCACTAACAGGAATTAGGGAAGTAATGTACAACGTACAACTTTTGTTTGCAGTAAAATGAGGAACAAACACTGCAGGAATGTGCAAATTAATGGGCCCCCATTGAGGTATTGACATCTCAGCCATAAAAAAAATAACTTGCTGTATTTATCTCTATAGGTATCATTGATTTAAAAAAAAACATCTCTGTATCATGCACCTTGTGTTTGGTCCAATCAATTCCTGTGTTGCAAGTCACTGTGAGGAACAAGATGATCAAAGGGCCAGTGATCACAGTACTAATGCTTCTACTGGAGCTTTCACTAATTTCTTGCTCTTGGTAGGTCAATCAATTGGTGACTAGCACTACACCCAGCTCGCATTTCAGGCCCTGCAAATAGGTGGACTCAATTCCTGGATAGTCTTTACTCTGTATCTCTATGAAATATTTTGGACTATAAATTGCACTATGCCTTAGTTTTTTAGCATTAAATCTTATTTTAGGTCATGCTGATACCTTTTATGAAAGTTGCATAAAGCATGAGAACATTAATGAGGTTCATAGAACTGTTTAGTCAGGTTTTGCTGTGTTGTATAACATCAAAGCTGAAATTGTTGGCTCTTGCATCACAACAAAAGTTTCTTGGTCCCACTTGGATAAGCAGAAAGGCACAAAATCCAACTACTTACTTAGAACTACAAAACTTTGCTTATTAGGACTGAACAGACCAAGCGTTAAAATATGTATCTAGATATGCACGTACCCCTCTAACTGCAGCACGCCTCCTGTTCTGTTGATCTTTGGCACTAGTTGTGACCAGCTCCCTGATGAACTACCCCAAGCCCCTGACTGCTATACTATTATATATACCCTTTCCATGGATATGAAATGCTGCAGTAAGTGGACTAATACATGAGCACTAGCTCAAAACCACCAAACAAGAACCAATCATCACTCTTCATGAGTACCACCCCTGTATTCACCTAACTTTCATGTTCCCACAGTTGCTTCCACAATATTACCTTCTCATGGTGTATTCACATAGTAGAAGTCAAAGCTCCTGCAGCCACTTCTCTTATGTTCAAGGCCAAAGTGGTGGTGAGATATCTGATAAGCACAAAGATTAACTCCTTGATTGTTGCAACACCAGTACTTCCAGCCTATAGACTTTAATACAACCCTTACAGATGCCCCACCATATTACAACCAAATTGCAAAACTGCTAATCATAGATTAAATTGGCTATAGTAACAACTCAGTGCACTATAGTAGCCCACCGGATTAACCCTTTACAATACATCACGTGTGTTGCAATTTCTCACAGTTGTTATGATATAGCACAACTGCTGTGGTGTTTGCAGTCCATTCTTCAATAGGCAAACTTGGAAAATAGGCAAAATAGGCAGAGCATTGCTACTGCATAGGGATGTGGGGTGAGCCAGTGCTCCCAGTGGACAGAGCTATCTTGATGAAGAATGGTGTTTGTGCATTGGGACCACAGTCTACAAGAATAACCACAGAGAGTCTCCATGCCTAAAGCCTGTGGGCTGAAGCAAAAGTAGATGAAGTCTTCTCAGCAGGAAATTTGTCTGAGTCCTGCTGCAATCACATTGTTTCCTCAGCATTACCTACCTCTCCACCTGTCTTCGTATCATTCACAAACTTTACACAAAGCCATCAATTCCATTATTTAAGTCATTGACAAACAAAGTGAAAAGCAGTGGTCCCAATACTGATCCCTGTAGAACACCACTAGTCACTGGCAGCCAATCAGAAAAGGCCTCTTTGATTCCCACTCACTGCCTCCTGCCTGTCAGCCATACCTTTACCCATGCCAGTATCTGTCCTGTAATATCATAGGATTTTATCTTGTTAAGCAATCCTATGTGTGGCACCTTATCAAATGTTTTCTGAAAATCCAAGTAAATGACATCCACTGCCTCTCCTTTGAGCACCCTGCTTGTTACTTCCTCGAAGAACTCTAACAGATTTGTCAGGCAAGTTTCCCCTTTACAGAAACCATACTGTCTTTGACTTATTTCATCATTAGTCTCCAAGTACCTCAAAACCTCATCCTTAATAATAGACTCCAACACTTTCCCAACTACTGAAGTTAGGCTAAGTGGCCTATAATTTCCTTTCTTCTACTTTTTTCCCTTCTTAAAGAGCAGAGTGATATTTGCAATCTTCCAGTCCTCTGGGACCACGCCAGGATTAAGTGATTCTTGAAAGATCATGACCAATGCATTTGTTATCTCTCCAGCAAATTTCTTTCAGGACTCTGGGATGTAGTCCATCTGGTCCGGGTGACTTATCCATCTTAAGACCTTTGAGTTTGCCTGGCACTTTTTCCTTTGCAAAAGCAGTGGCACTCACTCCTGCTCCCTGACACTCATGGACCTCTGGCACACTGTTAGTGTCTTCCACAGTGAAGACAGATGCAAAGTACCTATCAAGTTCATCTGCCATTTCTTTGTCCCACATTACTATCTCACCAGCATAATCTTCCAGTGGTCCAATATCAAATCTCACCTCTATTTTACTTTTTATATAACTGAAAAACCTGATATCCTGCATTGTATTATTGGCAAGTCTGCCCTCCTATTTCATCTTTTCCTTTCTTATAGCTTTTTTAGTTGCCTTTTGTTAGATTTTAAAAGCTTCCCATCATCCAACTTCCCACCCACTTTTGCTAACTTACATGTCTTTTCCTTGGCTTTTATGCAGTCCTTAACTTCTTTAGTCAGCCACGGTTGCCTATCCCTGCCATTTGAGAACTTCTTCCTCTGTGGGATATGTCTTTCCAGCAGCTTGTGAACTATTTCCTGAAACTTCAACCATCTCTGCTCTGTGTCATCCCTGTCTGATCCTCCTCCAATCTACCTGGGTAAGTTCCTCTTTCAGGCCTCTGTAATTCCCTTTATTTCATTGTGATACAGGTACACGTGAGTTATGCTTCTCCCTCTCAAATTGTGGTATGAATTTAATAATATTATGATCCCTGCTTCCTAAGTTTGCCTTTGCGTTAAGCTCCATAATAAGATCTAGGTTATTGCACAACACCTAATTTAAGGTAGCCTTTCCCTGAGTAGGCTCAAGCACAAGTTGCTCTAAAAAGCCATCTCATAGACATTCAACAAATTCGCTCTCCTGCGGTCTGTCACCAACCTGATTTTCCCAATCCCCTTGCATATTGAAATTCCCCATAACAATTGTGTCACAACCTTTATTACATGCCTTTTCCAGCTCCCCTTGCAATCTCAACCCTACACCTTGGCTGCTTTTTGGAGGCCTATATATGATTCCGATAATATTTTTTTACCTTTGCAATTTCTCACACCCACAAAGATTCAACACTCTCTGACTCTATTTACCTCTTTCTGAGGATGTAATTCCATCTCTTACCAACAGAGCCACACCACTGCCTATGCCTTCCTACCTGTCCTTCCAATATAAACTATATCCTTTGATATTAAACTCCCAACTATGGCCTTCTTTCAGCCACAACTCAGTGATGCTCACAATGTCATACCGACGAATCCCTAATCGCACCACAAGTTCATCCACCTTATTCCAAATGTTACGCACATTTAAATACAGTGCCTTCAGTCCTGTTTTCCTTGCCCTTTTGAATTTTGCCTCAGTGGTACAATTTAACTCTTTGCTCTGTCTGCATTTGTACCCAATCATTGGTTTGTCTTTCTTTACATTCATATTTGTTACACTATCACGTTACACCATCATCTACTTGTAAACCTGCTGTCCCATCCTCAGCTCTATTATCCTGGTTTCCACCTCCCTGCTATATTAGCTTAAACCACTCCCATCAGCTCTAGTAAAGCTGTCCACAAGAATATTGGTCCTCCCCAGATTCAAGTGCAACCTGTCCCTTTTGTACAAGTCCCACTTGCCCCAGAAAAGGTCCCAGTTGTCCAGAAATCTGAATCCCTGCCCCACTCCAATACTCCAGCCAAGCATTCATCTGCACCTCTTTCTACTCCTGTCCTCACTGTCGTGTGGCATAGGCAGCAACCCCAAGATTACTACCCTTGAGGTCTTGCTTCTCAATTTCATTCCTAACTCCCTATATTCTTTTTTCAGGACCTCCTCCCTTTTTCTTCCTGTGTTGTTAGTACCAATATGTACCAAAACTTCTGGCCGCTCACTCTCCCTTTTCAGGATATTGTGGATGCGTCCAGAAACATCTTGGACCCTGGCACCTGGGAGGCAAACTACCCACCATATTTCCTTTTTGCATCCACAGAATCACCTATCTATTCCCCTGACTATAGAGTCCCCTATCACTGTTGCCATCCTTTTCAATTCCTTACCCTTCTGAGCCATAGGGCCAAACTCAGTGCCAGAGGCATGGCTGCTGTTCCTTCCCCCAGGTAAGCCATTCTTGACCCCTCCCAACAGTACTCAAAATGGAGTACTTATTGTTGAGAGGAATGGCCACAGAAATGCTCTCCAATATCTGATGTCCCCCTCTTCCTCCCCTGACAGTCACCCATTTATCTGTCTCCTGCTGCCTTGGGGTGACCACCTCCCTGTATCTCCTGTCTATCACTGACTCATTTTCTCCAACAAGCCAAAGGTCGTTGAGCTGCAGTTCCAGTTCCTTAACATAGTCCCTAAGGAGATGCACCTGGTGCAGATGTGGCCATCGGGGAGCCTGGAAGTCTCCTACGTCTGACACCCAGAACAGAACACCGGCTCTGTAGATATATCGCCTATTCTCTATAGAGTTGAATAAGAAATGAGGAGTGAACTTACTGAAGGAATAAGAAATAGGAATGAACTTACAGATAGTACTGTATATCTGCTGAGTTCTTAAAACATGGCTGAGAGAACTTGTGTCACAAACTTAGTCTCATTAACTATGATTTGCCAGGAAAACTCAGAGTTTGTGAAATCATGCCCATTTTCAAGAAGGCAAATCAAGAGATAATCTGAGTTATAATAACTAAGGAAGAATTTCTTTCTGTCTGACATGTGGAAAATCATTGGCACGGCCCTCCCTCCCAGTGGCAGAAGAGCTGCTTTCACACTGCACTATGTTTCATCCGACAAGAAATACAACAGCCATGACTGAATTTCACCTGCATCACCACTATCTATGGCCTTTTCCGACCTCACAAAATGATTTGGCTCTGTGAATTGAGATTTGTTCGTTTGCTGTGTCATATGATATAGGTGATCATGGTCTTTCCATGGCCATGATCATTCTTGGCAAATTTTTCTACAGAAGAGGATTGAAATTGCCTTTTTCTGGGCAGTGCCTTTTCAAGATGGGTGACCCCAGACATTATAAATACTCTTCCGAGATTGCCTGCCTGGCGCCAATGGTCACATAATCAGGACGTGATATGCACTAGTGGCTCATACGGCCATCTACCACCTGCTTGCATGGCTTTACCTGCTCCCTGACCTGCTGTGTTCCTCCAGATGTTCATTCTTTGTAAGCAAATAACATTTACATTGTGCATGCTCACAAGCTGATCTTTATTATTGACTTGTTACACTGCAGCTTGTAAAACAACAGACCTTAAACGTAACATCCACAAAACAAAGATCCTCCATAAAACTCCCCCTGCTGTATAATATCACCTTTCAGTAATCATGGTCCACGACAATGTGGACAGCATCCCATATCTCACTATCCACCTCTCAGAAAAGATAGACTTCATTGCTGAAATCCATCGCTACCCCCAGCATGCCTGCAGGGACTTTGGCTATCTGAGGAAAAGAACGTGTTGAAATCAAAGTCACATCTAGTAGGCAACTCATTGTCTACAAGGCAGCAATGATCCCTGCCATATTGCCAAGACTTGATCTTGCTGCATAGAAGCAGTCGCTGTTTTATTTATACCCCACTTTAATGCTGACAAACCTTACATTTGTAAGGATTGAGAACTCTGGCACACATATAAATTTGTAAATCTTTGTATTGAAGTTGGCAGATACCCAGTGATATCTTCACAAAAATGCATAGTATTGGTACTGTATACAGTATTCGTATGTTCTGGGTAGTGTGTAGACCAGTTTTCACCCTGCTGCTCTTTTGACATCACTGGCCTAATCTGTATTGTAATTCCACAGGGACACCCACATATTGTCCAAAGTCAATCACTATTAAGGCTTGAGGCTAGAGAAAGTCCATAATTTCCAAATTTCCTTTCCACAAAGAGAAGAAGATGTTACAGAAAAATTAAATATTTGCAGTAGACAACTACTTGGAAACCTTGGGAAACTTCAAGTGTCTCAGACAGCATTCTGTCATCAAAACTGGTTGTTATCTGCCAGCTGCTTATGAGATGTTACTCTGCACAAATGGTTTCATTGTTTGCTACCATAAAACCTCATTAATTGCACTTTAGTATCATTCATATGTTGAAAATGCATTTTTATAAGTCATTACAGGACACTTTATAAGTCTCCTTTGAATGGTTAATACAATCAAATCTTCCATACGACAGGGCAATAATAGGAATCTGTGTGAATGTTCAATTTAAAAGCTTATATTGATCGTTTTTGATCTCTTGTCCCTTTGCAGTTTGTTTTTTTTTGACTGAGCAGTTATGCTTTCAGTCCAGTTGACCAGTTATGTTATTAGAATTTTTATACTCTTATCATACAATACTTACAACATGAAGTTATTAAATATTAAAGAAACGTATGGCTGAACTGTCACAATAGTTTCTTCTATGCAGTTGGATATCAAGGTGATAAAATGGGTCTGTTCATCTGAGAACCATTTTCCTGTTTCACTTCCCATCAGTGTTTTTTACAGCCTTTCTGACATTCATTTAGCAACAACCTGGCAACTCTGATGTCACCATTTGCACAGCACACAGTTTAGAAAGTAATTGACCAAAAACTGTGAGATACATAAATGCTGAGACGTATTGTCAGGCCTATTGTAGACTGGAATGCACTGATGTATTCTAGTAGGTACTAACGATGAGAACAAATGAGAAATTATCTCTCTGCATCTGAAAAAATAAATGATCCAGAAAATAATGAAATCTCTGGACATGATTTTCATAAAGCATGCAGTGTAAGCTGTACTCCCACTTAGGTTTTATTTAACAGGAATTTGTATGAGACTGTTAACAATGAGCATAGATGTTCAATAATACCTTTGACTAGGTTTGAATGTGGCACAGATGGAAGATCCAAAGCAGTTTAGTAGCATGGATTGGGCAGCATGAAAATCATTCTTTACAGAATACAAAGTACACTTATCATAAGGCAGTTTAGTCTTTATATAATTTCACACATGACCAAGTCAGGAGATAGATCCTTTTAAAATACAAATCAGAGTGCCATGACACTTGTGTAAAAAAAAAAATTCAAATTACATTGTAGAACATTTGGGCAGGGGGGCGGGTGCTGGGTCACTCATTCCACTTGGGTTCAGTCGAAGGAATAGTCAAAGGAGATTGCATAGGAAAATACTACAATATTTCTATAGGGTAGATGATTTTTTCTGCTTCAGGCATCTGACCCCAGTATCAAGCAGGTCCCACTTCTTCCTGTGACCAAATTATGACAGACTATTTGGGTCACATTTAGCATATTGGTCTAATCCTGCTGAGGCTGAATTGTGAAAGTGCAGGCATTCACCTATCACCAGTGGAAGGCACCCAGCCAACATACTTCACTGTCCTAATAATACAATCGTTCCAATCTATCACACTCATTTTAAAAGTATCACTTACTGTATATAGGTGTCTCTGAAGACAACAGTACTAAATGGAGTTGGACCTAACATTTTATGATAGCCCACCTACTGATTACCAAGCGATTTTTACCTGTCTCAGGATTTCTCTGTGTCCTCCGTTTACACTAAATCTTTTTCATTTCTCTGCAAATGACTCTAGATCACATTTCGTAGAGTTCTCACCTTTACGTGCTACAAATCTAATTCAGCTAACTTCATGCTTTAATCTCTGATTTTATTGAACTAAGCTCTCCTTGTTTTTCATTCTCGTGTCTTCCTCTCCCTCTCTTCCACAGCTTTCTCACTTATTCTCTCTCATTCTTTCCCTAATCATCTCTTATCCCTCCCACTCCTTTCTCTGTTTTATGCTTTCCTTGTCCCACTGCTTATCATCAGAAATTCCCTCAGTCTTTTTTTCATCTTGTTTCATTGTATTTCTTCATTTTAGAACTCCGCTCACCTCTACTCATGCACCCCCACATGTCTCCTCCTCCACCTCTCCTTTACCTTTCAATGAGTTCCAACAGTGTTCCACTCTCCAAGCATGCTAAACAATGTCAGGTGTTTAGATAGTTCAAGAGCAAAAACTAAGGGAGATTCACTGGTGCTTGCATAACTACCTCAGGGCAGAATACACAAATATTTGATGTTTAGCCACTGATATATGAATAGTTGCATTGGTCAAAATGTAACTACATGCTGGAGTTTGGCAGATTTAATGAAAACTCAGATACATTCATGTCATCAGATTCACTTTTACATTAAGTTGCAGGCTTTGTATACAGCGCAATTCTTTACTTGACAGAAATGTATTGGCTTTACTCATTGAAACCTGCTTCCTCAACACAATTGTGGATTCATTTTGGTAACTAATAGGGCTAGCCCTTATTAGCTGCCTGGAAAACCAAATACTGTACTATTCATTATTGGGTAAGCAATTGTGTGAACTGTTGTTTCAGTCAATTATTTGGTTGTGTCCCATTTGCAGAGCAGTGAATGGTTCATTACAGAAGCATGATGAAATTAAATGTAAACACAGAGCCACGTGAAAGCCAACAGCTTTGTAAAATAGGATTTAGGGAGCATCTTAAAGGGAGTAAAAGTCAATAGTTGGAGAGGTTATGGATAGGAATTCCTGAGCAGCTGGAGACAAGACTGCCAACAATGGAGTAGTTAAAATCAGGGATGTGAGATGGACAACATTAGAGGAACACATAGGTCTTGGAGAATAGCAGGTTTGCAGAAAATTATAATGCCCATGGAGGGATTCAAACATGAAGAGTGATTAAAAACTAGACATTGCTTACCAGGGAACTACTGTAGGTCACTAACACAAGTGTGATCAGTAAATGAGAAAATACAAGCAAAGTTTCTGATTACCTCAAACTCATGATAAGAGGAAGAATACATGCAGGCAAGAGGGCTTTTTAATAATCAAGCTTAGGGATACAAATGGTGTAAGTAATAATATTGTTTAAACATTAGCAGCAATTTTTGAGTCAGGTGATATTGCAAAAATAAAAAACAAGGGGAACTCGTCAGAGGGTTATCATGAAATTAACTTCAGTTAGTGGTCGTGGATAGAGATAGAAGACAAAAAGATGGTGCCGGTAACTGGCGACTCTGGGCATGCTCTTCCGAGCAAACTGCCCTCTACACTATCCTATACCCTGGAAACCCTCCTAAACCTCCAATCTGCTACATCTAGCAAGATCAACAACACCCTGGCGAAACTACTGACCCAGCTGGAGATCACCGTGCCAGAATTGCTTCTTAAACTCTGGACTGCACCTGGACCCGACCAGCGAGGCCTGGTCCGAGGCCCACCATGTTCCCGGAGACCTGTGGCCTGCTACCATACCGGAGCGCTTGGAGACACAGCCCATTCCGACCAGCACCTCTCCGGAACAGACGACCACACAGAAGTGACACTGAAGATCTCAAGGTGCCCCAGACGCTTCCCCAGAGCGACCACCGTAAAGCCCCGTTGGTGGACATCCACAGCTGCCGGAAGTGAGGCCACCACCACCGACCTCGGAAATCGAGCCCGAGGCTCGGCAGGCCTGGAGGCCTCCGCAACCGTGACTCAGCTTACGGACTTGTTTCAGCCAGGAGCCCGGCCCTCCGGGATTAAGTGTCGGCTTCGGGGCCCGACCCAATCGACAGCCCGGGCCCCCAGCAGCTGGAAGTGGCAGCAGAGCCTCCCCTGTTACTCAGCCCGACCCGGAGTGTCGGACGACACAACCTGCCGATCGATCCCCATGGGACACGTCCACCTACCTCAAAGAGCTGACAACAACACACTGCATCAGTGGAAACCTGGAAAGATGCACTACTTACCGAGGAAGCATGGGAAAAGAGTTGGGGCTGGTCAGATTGAAGCGGAGGGGCTTCAGGGTCCCTATGCCCACCATCCTACAAACTAATGTGCAAACCATCGAGAACAAGATGGATGATCTTAAAGGGAGACTCACCTACTGCAGGGAGATGCAGAACTGCTGTGTATTCTGTTTCACCGAGACCTGGTTCTCCCCGCCACACCCAGCTGTGCCATCTGACTGGAGGGATGCTCACTCCATCGGATGGACCGCACGGCGTCTTCGGGCAAGACGAGGGGAGGTGGTGTCTCCCTACTGATCAACACTGCGTGGTGCTTGGACACAGTGGCACTGACAAGCTCCTGCTGCCCGGACCCGGAACACCTGTCGGTGAAGTGTCGTCCCTACTATCTTCCACGGGAATTCACCTCGGTCATACTGACAGTGGTCTACGTTCCCCCCCAGGTGGACATGGAGTGTACTCTGAACATACTGTATGCCAACATCAGTGAACTTGAGACCAGGTATCTAGAGGCTTTACTCATTACAGCTGGGGACTTTAACCAGGCCAACCTCAGAAAGGCGCTGCCAAAGTTATACCAACATGTCTCCTGCCCCACTAGAGACCTGAATATACTTGACCACTGCTACACAGCAGTCAAGGATGCCTACTGTTCTGTCCCATGACCTCACTTCGGAAAATTGGACCATCAGGCTGTACTCCTCCTCCCTGCTTACAAACAGAAACTGAAACAGGGGGGTTATGGTGTCAAAAGTGGTGTTGCGTTGGACGGAGGAAACGGATAAGGTCTTCCATGACTGCTTTGATTCGGTGGACTGGTTAGTATTCAAGGACTCGGCAGCTAACCTTGATGAGTATGCCTCAGCTGTCATGGACTTTATTTGGAAATGCACAGTGGACTGTGTGTCTTGCAAGATGAGCCGGATATACCCTAACCGCAAGCCTTGGAAGAATTATGAGGTCAAGTCCCTTTTGAAGGATAGATCTGCGGCTTTTAGGTCCGGGGATACCAGTCTCTACATGGAATCCAGGCGTGAACTCCGGAAAGCCATTATGGGTGCCAAGAGGCAATATCAAGCCAAGTTGGAAGCCTAGGTTAACCAGGGGGATGTCAGTAGACTGTGGCAGGATCTAAATGAGATCACAGGGCGCAAAGAAAAGGCTGGGAATATCAATAACTGTGGCGTTTCTCTTCCTGACGAACTTAACGTATTATACGTGTAAGGGGTTTCTTCTTTTATGTTACTGTGTATGTTAATTAAGATGGCTTCTTTGTTATGTTAAATGCTGAGAAAGTCTCTAGCTAGCACTTTGCTTGGGTTATAACAGATAATAGAGTAAGTGAACCAATGGGTGTCCATGTTATTCTTTCTTGGGGTGATATGCTGTCTCATATGGCTGGGAACCAGGGGTTTTGGCGGGGAGTTGGTGGAGAGACCGTGAGGATGACGGATGTGTGGGGAAAGCTTATGTTAATCACTTCGGGTAGTCCCGAGCTGTGAGTCAAAGGGGTCAGAGTGGTCCTGAAGAGGTCCCCGAGCTCCAACGTGTGCATGAAGAAATTGCACTTTGATAAGTCTGGCGCCTTTTCCATTCTTTTTTTGTATTGAACTTCTATTAATCTCATAGAGTTGGTGGTGGCATCTGTTAGTCTTGCGAGACCATGGATCTGCGCCTGGAAAGTCTTGCTTCAGTCTGTGTTAGAGCAGCATCTGTTGTGGCTGTAGAGGCCCACACGGGAGTGACAGTCTCAGCTGCAGCGACTGCACTTGAAGGCACTGTCCTCCAGTGTTCTCTTAGTGCTGTTTTTCCGACGAGTGCGCTTTTCTTCAGCAGCAAGCCTCAGCTTCTCTTCTCCTCTTTTTAGACCTCTGCGTAGTTCCAGCCTCCAGTGAGAGTGATCGCTTGCGACGTCCTCCCACCTCTCGACGTTCATTTTCAGTGACTTCATGTCTCTCTTGCAAACGTCTTTGAAACGAAGATGGGGCCACCCTTGTGCTCTCTTGCCGGAGGCCAGTTCCCCGTACAGCAGGTCTTTCGGGATCCTCCCGTCTGACATGCGGTGTACGTGGCCCAGCCAGCGGAGACGGCGTTGTTGGAGAGGGTGAAGAGGCTGGGTATCTGGGTGCGGGCCAGGACCTCATTGTTGGTGACTCAGTCAGACAACGTGATGTCCAGGATGCGTCTCAGGCTGCGAAGGTGGAAGACGTTGAGACGCCGCTCTTGTCTGTAGTAGAGGCTCCAGGTCTGGCTGCCGTAAAGCAGTGTGCTGAGGATGCAGGCCCTGTAGACTGCAACTTTGGTGTGCGTCGTCCGCTTTCTGTTCTCCCAGACTCTCTTTGTCACCCTGGCGAATGTTGAGGCTGCTTGTCTGATCCATCTATTGATCTCGGGGTCTAGGGAGAGGCTGTCCGTGATGGTGGAGCCAAGGTATGTAAACTCGTGAACTACCTCCAGCTTGTAGTTGTTGATGGTAATGGCAGGGGGGTGCTCAACGACTTGGCCCAACACGTTGGTCTTCTTCAGGCTGATGGTCAAGCTGAAGTCCTGGCAGGCCCTTGAGAAGCTGTCCATGAGGTGTTGCAGTTGCTCTTCAGAGTGTGTTGCCGGTGCCGTATCGTCTGCAAACAACATGTCCCTGATGAGCACTTCACGAACCTTGGTTTTTGCCCTCAGCCGGGACAGACTGAACAGCCTCCCATCCAATCTGGTGTGGAAGTAGTTGATGTTCCAAAGGCGTGCTTCAGCATGACTGCAAAGAAGATGCCAGACAGGGTGGGGGCAAGCACACAGCCCTGCTTCACACCGCTGCAGATGTTGAAGACCTCCGAAGAAGAGCCGTCGAACTGAACGACGCCCTTCATGTCTGTGTGGAATGACTGAACTATCCTGAGGAGCCTCGGGGGACAACCAATCCTGGTGAGAATTTTGAACAGGCCGTCTTTGCTCATAAGTTGGAAGGCCTTCGTAAGGTCAATGAAAGCAACGTAGAGTGGTTGTCTTTGCTCTCTGCATTTCTCTTGTAGCTGTCGAAGGGAGAAGATCATGTCGATTGTGGAGCATTCCGACCTGAAACTGCACTTAGTAATTAGTAATATCTATAAAGTGTAATTGGTAAAACGTACATTGTGTGCTGGCTGATGATTGATGTTTGAAGCTGAATCAGGTGGCAGTTGTACAGCAACCGACATAACTGGGAGACAAGGTGGGCAGCGGACAGGGTTTCCCCTAGAGAAATACGAGCCAATATCGCTGAGGGTTACCTACGCAAGATTCGAACAGAAGAGGAGCGTCCCGCTCCCTCCGGATGAACCGGACCTGGTGGCATCAAGATTCATTGTCACTGGAGAGGACATTAGAAGGACCTTCCTGAAGATAAATCCAAGGAAGGTGATGGGCCCAGACGGCGTCCCAGGACGGGTTCTCCAGGCCTGTGCAAGCGAGCTAGCTGGAGTGTTTGCTGACATCTTCAACTGCTCCTTGCTTCAGTCTCAGATCCCCTCATGTTTTAAGAAAAACAACGATAATCCCGGTGCCGAAGAAGAGCAAGGTGGCATGCCTGAAAGACTATCGACCTGCAGCTCTGACATCAATTACTATGAAGTGCTTCGAGCGATTGGTTATGGCACACATCAACCACAGCCTACCGGTCAACTTCAACGCTTTGCAATTTGCCTACCGGTGCAACAGGTCAACAGCAGATGCCATCTCTCTGGCCCTACATTCCTCCTTAGAACACCTGGAGAATAAAGATGCATACATAAGGCTCCTTTTCATTGACTACAGCTCTGTCTTTAATACCATAATTCCAAATAAACTGATTTCTAAGCTCTGGAACCTGGGCCTTAGCACTCAGATCTGCAGCTGGATCTTCAACTTCCTCACAGACAGGACCCAGGCTGTAAAATTAGGGGACAAGCTCTCCTCTACAATCACTCTGAGCACCGGTGCCCCACAAGGCTGTGTACTCAGCCCCCTGCTGTACTCACTGTACACCCATGATTGTGTAGGCAAGTTTCCATCGAACTCAATATATAAGTTTGCTGATGAGACAACAATTGTAGGCTGTATCTCGGGTAATGATGAGTTTGAGTACAAAGAGGAAATTAAGAACCTGGTGCCATGGTGCGAAGACAATAACCTATCCCTCAATGTCAGCAAGACGAAGGAATTGGTTGCTGACTTCAGAAGGAATAGCGGACCGCACGACCCCATTTACATTGGTGGTGCGCAAGTGGAACAGGTCAAAAGCTTTAAGTTCCTCGGTCAATATCACAAATGACCTGACTTGGTCCAACCAAGCAGAGTCCACTGCCAAGAAGGCCCACCAGCGCCTTTACTTCCTGAGAAAACTAAAGAAATTTGGCCTGTTCCCTAAAACCCTCACTAATTTTTATAGATGCACCGTAGAAAGCATTCTTCTAGGGTGCATCACAACCTGGTATGGAAGTTGTCCTGTCCAAGACCGAAAGAAGCTGCAGAAGATCGTGAACACGCCACAGCACATCACACAAACCAATCTTCCATCCTTGGACTCACTTTACACCGCACGTTGTCGGAGCAATGCTGCCAGGATAATCAAGGACACGACCCACCTGGCCAACAAACTTTTCGTCCCTCTTCCCTCCAGGAGAAGGCTCAGGAGCTTGAAGACTCATATGGCCAGATTTGGGAACAGCTTCTTTCCAACTGTGATAAGACTGCTGAACGGATCCTGACCCGGATCTGGCTGTACCCTCCAAATGTCCGGACCTGCCTCTCGGTTTTTTGGCACTACCATACTTTACATTTTCTATTTTCTATTTATGATTTATAATTTAAATTTTTAATATTTACTATCGATTTGTACTCCAGGGATCGGGAAGTGCAGAATCAAGTATTGTACATTCTAGTATCAATTGTTTGGCGACAATAAAGTATAACATATAACTGCTGCTAACATTCAGTATTTGTGGTAGGGACTCAAGACAATGGCACCAGTTTTTTTACAATAGTTAGCTGTAGGAAAATCAGCTCATCCAATATGAAATGTTCATTTGAC
The DNA here is from genome assembly GCF_030028105.1 of Mobula birostris. Classification (NCBI taxonomy): domain Eukaryota; kingdom Metazoa; phylum Chordata; class Chondrichthyes; order Myliobatiformes; family Myliobatidae; genus Mobula; species Mobula birostris. Next base: position 144,773,087 of record NC_092372.1, on the reverse strand, counting down.
AGTAGAGATATGGTTGTGAGCAAAGGCCTGGTACATATGGAATGTGAGACAACTTTAGGTGATAGGAGAGGACGGTGTAATTAGTTATGCAGAAATGTCCTACAGCATGTAAAGGAGTAGATTCCCATTGTCACTATCATGTAGGATGTATATGTGCACCTGATAAGAATTGTTCTTATACTGCGGCAGGGATTGAAATGTGATGAAGGGCTCAAACAAAAAGTTCTGTGAAAGATTGATCTGAATATAGACATTGTAACACAAGGTAGAGTTGCAAGGACAGATGAGTCAAGAACTGTTTTTCACAAAGGAGTTTTGCCACATTGGCATGAAAGATCGAATCAAGAGAAATGCTGTAAAAAAGATGTTGTGGTGTGTTTGGCTCTGCGCTATTTGTATCCAGCTCCAAACAGAATGATGTTGCTACAGGATGGGTTTTCAGCTACACTCAGTCTGTTAGCTGCTCAGGCCCTGAATAACATTTACACTATTGTATCAGTGCTAAGTGAAACAACTGCAGTGATGATATAAAAGTAAACTTTATTATCCAAGCAAATTTACAATAGGTGTGCTTAGGGACTGATTGGCCATGATCAGAGTGGTGGGAAAGGCCTGAGGGACTGAGTAGCATATTCCATTTTTTTACGTCTCTTGAACCCACAGTTGCTGTGATTTGACGGAACTATTGCAATACATGATTGGCAATGCAATTGAAATTTATTTGCAAGAATTTGAAAAGATAACCATTTGAAATACAGAGGAATTGGTGTTTTTTTCAATCCTGATTTCTAATCTGTATATAGGAATGGATATCCCTTCAGAATTTGAAGAAGACTTGCCAGTATGTACTTAACAATGGTTTTGACAAGAACAATATTAGACCACTTTCCAGCACTCGGTTGATGCAGAGTACATAACAAGAAGGTGCAAATAGCTCCCTGCATCCCCTTATGGTGCAAATTGCAGCTACTATCACAGAGGAACAGACAAGGCTGTGTGCATCTGCAGGGACTTAGTGCTCACATGACTGAAACACATGACTGATTGAAGTTCACTGCATTGTGATGGGGAATTTTGCAAAAGTGCAGTTATTAAACTCAGCAGGGGAGATAATCTGAAATGGGATCTTCATCAATCAGATTAACTACTTTCAGAGATGAAGCCAGATGAGACACAGTGTGAGCCTGCACAGAAATTTATCAAAAACTGTATTAATAACTGCTTTCAACCGTTTTCTGACAGTTTCATTTCTGCTTCCATGTTTAACATTTGAACATCGTATGTTTTTGTCAAGATGAGGCTAGTCAGAGCGTCAATTAATTAATTTTTTGTAGACACAGATGAGGAAGACTCCAAAGACTGGAAAGTGACATTCCCTGAGGCCATGTGAGCATGGCTGAGTGGGTTTTTGCTGCTGCCGAGTACAGTGGAAGGAAAGGAATTAAATGAAAATAATTTAATTGTGGATTAACAGTGGTGCAGTATCTTGAAATATTTCAATAAAGATTTGTTGAAACATTTCAGAATATAAGAAATTTTTCATGCTATTGTGACAAGCCATGCCAGTAACAAAGAAAAATACAACTGAGAATAGTCTCATTAATAGAAAGGATTTAGCCTTCCACTGAAACAAATTTACTTGTGAAATACCTTTGAGCTTTTTTATTAGTTGTTCATATATAAACCATCTTCACTTCAGTTTAGTGTTGGCTTGTTCTCAAAACGGATAATATGAGTGCATCTATTAGTGAAAAAGACAGAATTACAATCATATTGATCTGCTACACATCTATGATGATAATTCTCCACTGACTTCAATTATATACAGTAGCATTGGATTACATTGGATTATCAAACTTCTGGTGACTTTTTTTTAGAGAGAATTCATTTTTAGATTTGAATTTAAAGAGAATTCAAACCCAATCCTTTGTTCTGGTTTGATGTTTTTTGTGTAGGCTAAATTTGGATTATATTTGTGTTGGTGCACAGCTTCCTGTTGCCTTATCTTTTCCAATCATTCATTTATCTCTAGGCTTTAAATAGTTAAATACGATATAGAGTATTATAAAAATCTTTCGTACTCGAAGCTACCGAATTCACATATTCTTTGGTACTTAAAATAATGTTTAAAATATAGCTTCTGCAATAATTATTTAAATGTTTGCAAAAAATGTGTTTCCAAAAACTAATCAATTATATAGTAGTATATAAATTTCCCTAATGCAGTTATTATAGATGATGTGGAAATATTTGAGATCTGTTTCTTCATTTGAAACTAATGAGGTAACATATCAGTTTCTTGTTATGGTCATAGAGATGATTGTACAACCCTTTCAAGTAAAGCTGGCTGATAATTTCCAATACAGGCCACACATATTCTTTAGTTCCTGAAATAACAGGTAAATATGTTATCAATCATAACTGAACTTTAGACCGCATTAAGACAAATGAGCTTGTGGCATGTATCTGTATGAGGAAGGGAAAGAAATACTCAATAATTTTAGTTTTAAGAAAAAAATCAGTGCTTCTTTTGAAGGTATATTAATGACTTTGAAAATAAACTACAACACTTCCTAATTTGAACTGCAACATTAAATGTTTCTTGATTTAATTACAGATTAATTATAGATTGCCCCAAAAATTCAGCTCGTTGTATTTTTTTGTTAAATCAGTAATTAAGGGATACTTCTGGTTATTGCCTTTTATGGCCTGAGGATGTCCCAAAGTAATTTATCATCAACGAATAGAGCTGAATGAGACATATAGACAGTTTTTAAAATGCTGGGAAAATGATTCATTAATATCAGAGATTCAGCACTGGATTTCCTGTTTTGAAATAGTATTTCTGGCAATGCACATTCTAGATGAATTTAGACTTTTGTTCCTGGCTACATGTTAGAGGTTACCTATTATAATTTGTTTTCAGAACATCGGTAAACAGCATAAAATGCTGCGGAGCACACTCGATGGGCCAAATGGCTAAATTCTTCCCCTATAGCTTATTGTCTAATACAGCTGAATATCTCCACTGCAGAGAAAATAACACATCAATGGCTTTCAGATGTCAGAAGAAAGTGCAGTAGCACTGATTATCAATCTTCAGATTATCAATCAAAACAGATTAATTAATTAGAACAGTCTTTGAATTCTGGTTTGAGGCACCCAATCATTAGGAGGTAGGTATGTGACCCTCAGTGGAACTGATCTGAAAATGTCAGGGAACATTTTACATCACAAGACCAGAATTTGCAGGATCAGGGCCATCCTTCAACTCAGTAAAGCTTTTCCCACAATATTGAAATCTGATAATGGTATTCTGAAGAAAGCTGGAACCCTGGCATGAGAGTGTCCGTAACCATTTAATCAAATGGTATGAATGTACCGCAGATTAGTTGACAGATGGACAATAGTCCAGCGTGGCTGTGGTGTTGTACAACTCTGTGACCTTCAGAGAACATAGACGAGGACAGCACGGGAACAGGCCCTTCACCCCACAATATTGTGCTGAATCAGGTAAATTACCAATCAAATGGCCAACTAACCTAATTCCTACTGCCAACACAATGTCAATATCCTTCCATTTCCCTCACATTCATGTGCCTTTCCAAACGTCCCTTAAAAGTCCCAAATTGTCTGCTTCTACTAGCACTCCAGGCAGTGAACTTCAGGTACCCTCCACTCCTGGTGTAAAAATTTTGCCCCTTACATCTCCTTGGAACTTATTCTCTCTCACCTTAAATGCATGATGTCTGGTATGAGACGTTTCAAACATGGGAAAAAGATACTGTATGTCTCCTCTATCTATGCCACTCATAATCTTATAATCCTCTATCAGATCTCCCCTCAGCCTTTGTGCCCCAGAGAAAACACCCAAGTTTGTCCAACCTCTCCTTTATACGACAGGCCCCACCAGGCAGCATCCTGATAAAACTCTTCTGCACCTTCTCTAAAGCCTTGACATCCTTCTGATTATGGGCGACCAGAACTGTATGTGATACCCCAGTTGTGGACTAACAAGAGTTTTATAAGGACCATAAGACATAGGAGCAGAATTAGGCCTTTCAACCCATTGAGTCTGATCCACCATTTCATCATGGCTGATTTATTATCCCTCTCAAAACTACTCTCCTGCCTTACTCCCTGATCTTTGACACCCTTACTAATCACGAAGCTATTAACCTCTGCTTTAAATATACCTATCGATGGCCTCCATAGCTATCTGTGGCAATGAATCTCACAGATTCACTACCTCTGGCTAAAGAAATTCTTCCTCATCACTGTTTTATATGGATACCCCTCTCTTCTGAGGCTGTGCCATCTGGTCCTAGACTACACCACTATAGGGACCAGTCTCTCCACATCCACTCAATCTTGGCCATTCAATATTTGATAGGTTTCAATGAGATTCTCCTTCATTCTTCTAAACTTCAGCGAGTATAGGCCCAGAGCTATAAACACTCCTCATACATTAACCCTTTCATTCCCAGAATAATTCTGGTGAACCTTCCTTTGGACCTTCTCCAATGGCAGCACATTATCTCTTAGCAAGGGTCCAAACGCTGCTCAAAATACTCCAAATGCAGTCCGACCAATGCCTTATAAAACCTCAGCATTACATCCTTGCTTTTATATTCTAGTCCTCTTGAAATGAATGCTAACATTACATTTTCCTTCCTTACTACTGGCTCAACCTGCAAGTTAACCTTTAGGGGATCCTGCACGAGGATTCCTAAGTTCCTTTGAACCTCTGATTTTTTGAATTTTCTCCCCATTTAGAAAATAGCCTACTCCTTTATTTCTTCTACTGAAGTACAAGATGATACACTTCCCTACACTATATTCCATCTGCCACATCATTGCCCAATTTCCCAATCTATCCAAGTGCTTCTGCAGACACCCTGCTTCCTGAACACTACCTGCCTCTCTGCCTATCCTTGTATTATCCGCCAACCTGGCCACAAAGCCATCAATTCTGTCATCCAAATAATTGACATATAACATGAAAAGAAGCGGTCCCAACACCAGCCCCTACCAAGCACCACTAGTCACCGCAGCCAACCAAGAAAGGCCTCTTTTATTCCCACTCTTTGCCCGCTAATCTTCTATCCAGGCTAACTTGGCTCCTATCATGTTTAGCAACCTCACGTGCAGCACTTTGTCAAAGGCCTTCGAAAGATCCAAGAAAACAACATCCACTGACTCTCCTTTGTCTTTCCTGCCTGTTATTTCCTCAGAGATCCAACAGAAAAGAGTTCCTTGATCTTCTGCTTGGTAAAAGTTAATGTAAAGAACTGTCTTCATTAAGGACCTCACCCACATGCTCTGCATCAAAACAAATATTTCCCCCTTTATTCTTGAATGGTTCTAGCCTCCCCCTAGTTATCCTTGTACTCTTGAGGTATGTGTAGAAGGTCTTGGGATTCTCTTTAATCCTACTTGCCATGACCCTTCCTGGCTTTCCTAATTCCCTTCTTGAATTCTTTTCCAGCCTTCTTGATTGGTAATTTATGTATTCAACACAAGAGAATCTATATAACTTATATTACCTTAACTTAACATCAGATCAGGTATAGAAACTGATAAAAGAAAAAGGAAAATATGAGTTAAGAGAGAGGGCAAAGACACTGAAAAGAAAAATAAAAGTTTTTGTGGACACAGAAGAGACTACCAGTGCTGGTCTTGGAGCAACATACAAGGTACTGAAACAACTAAATGGGTTATGGAGAGAGAGAGAGGCATTGGCACCTTAGAACCTTCATCTGGACTGAAAATTGAAGGGGAGGTAGTCAGTATAAAATGGTGGTGGGGAAGGGGTGGAGCATGATATAGCAAAGTGGTTAACACTGTGCTTTACAGTAGCAGTGACCTATGCGCTCTTCCTGTTGTTCTCTGTAAGGAGATTGCATGCTCTTCCCGTGACGGCGTGGAATTTCCTCCAGGAGCTCCAGTTTCCTCCCACAGACCAAACACGTCCCAGTTGTAGGTTAGTTGGTCACTGAGAATTGTCCCATGATTAGGCTGGGGTTAAATCGGGAGATTGCTGAGCGGTGTGGCTTGAAGTGCTGGAAAGGCCTAGGCCATGCTCTATCCCAATAAAAAAAGATAACAAAATAAAAAATAAAATAAAAATCAGTGGATCCAGGTGATAAAAAGATAGGAGAAGGGGGAGAGTGGGATTAATGTCAAAAGCTGGCAGGTGATAGACAAAGGGCTGAAGATGATGGAATCTGATAGGAGGGGAAGTTGGAGAATGGAATAAAGGGGGTAAGGTGGGGAGGCAGGGGGTAGGGGAAAGATTGCCTACGTGATGTGCAGATGGAAACAATGGTGGAACAGAAAGTGATACGTTGATAGGGGCAGAGGTGATAGGAAAAGGGAGAGCAGTTACTGGAAGCCTGAGAATTTAATATTCATATCATAAGTCGGTGATTGCCCAGGCCGTATGTGAGGAGTTATTCCTCTCATTTGCATTCAGCTTCAACTTGGCAGTGGAGGAAGTTGAGGACAGACAGGCTGGTATAGAAATGAGGAACAGAATTGAAATAGCTGGCCTCTGGTGGGCCTGGCTGATATGGTGGATGGAGTAAAGGTGCTTGGTCAAGTTGTTGCCCAATCTATGTTTGGTCTCAGTTTTGTAGAGGAGGCTATAATGGGAGCTCCAGATGTAATAAATAACATTATAGAATTCGCATCTGAAAAGCAGCCTTATACAGAAAGGCTATTTAGGATTTCGGAACTCCCCCTCCCCCCTCCCACTTTCAAATCTCTTACTAGCTCTTCTTTCAGTTAATCCTGACAAAGGGTCTCGGCCCAAAACGTCGACTGTACCTCTTCCTAGAGATGCTGCCTGGCCTGCTGCGTTCACCAGCAACTTTTATGTGTGTCGCAGGCTATTCAGGACCCTGGATTTGGTGATGGAGGAGGTGTGAGGGCAGGTACATATTACCCTTTTTGTGGTTACAAGGGAGAATGTCTGGGGAGGGAGGGAGTGGGAATGGGTGGAGAGTGATGAGCAGATATAGGAGTCACTGAAAGCTGAGTAGGAAGGGGAAGGCAGGAAGACATGTCTGGTGCGGTTTCTCGATGTAGATGGCGGTAGTTGTGAAAAATGATATGTTGGATGTGTAGGCTGATGGAGAGGTAGGTGAGAGTTAGGAAATCTCTCTCCCTGTTCTGGCAGGGGGTGTGCGGGCACGATGAGATGAGGACAGAAGTGCAGAAAATAGAGGAGACATGTGTGAGATCTCCATCAATAGCGGGGGGGGGGGGGGAGTGCAAACACACCCAGTTATTAAAAGCAATTGTATTCAGTAGTGTCAAATGCATAACATGGCAGAAATTCCACCTTGCCCTCCCTAATGTGATGCAATCCCACCCTGGACCCAAATTTCAAACCAGAAAGCAATGCACAGCAGTTGCTATGAAACATCCTTGGTGTCATCAACTGGGGACCTAATTTTAAAAATCAGATTCTCAGTGAATGAGATGCTGTTCATTCAATAGTTAACTTTCAGTGCCGCAGCAGTTGATTGGTATTTAGCATGTTGGTGCACTTACAGATAACAGCTAGACTGTGTTCCAGGCTTTGTAGATAAATTCAGAAAGCTCCTATATAATTTATGGAGGATAGGCTATTTATCTGTAGCTGCTTCAATATGTTCATGGATGTAGCCATGAACTTTTGGGTATTTAAATTTAACTGCACAGGTGCACATTGCCTGAAGTTACTGTGTCCCTTACTCATAAAGAATAATGAGCACATTTCAGCTTGTCATTAATTTGGCAGAAAATTCTGCTGTATTGTCTGTACTGAATTAACTAATCCCAGTTGCAGAAAGATAAAAGTTCTACAATTAACTTAAGAACCACTGAGCTCCTGAGCACAATTAAAGGACTGTTTAATTCCACATGTGCATTTAATCACTTAAAGATAGAAGCTACATATGCAAATAAACTTTGAGTCAGCTTTCAAAGACCCTGAGCAGCATTTTTAAGGCATAGTTAAACATTTCTGCACATTGCTTGGAGCAAAGCAGTTTATGTCGACAATAATGGCAGAAATACTAAAAGTTAAGGCAGGAACGGATTGTATATGATGGTGTGAGGATCTACAAGGATAGTTGCCCTGTTTCTATGCAAGCTTCCAGGAGGGAAGGGAAGACCAGGGAGTCATCTTTGGGCTCGGGTTCTGACTGTGTGATGGTGCAGTAGGCAGCAGCCAATCAAAGTGAGACGCCTGATTTTCTTCCAGTTTCCCGATAGAAACAGGATTTTGTTTGAGAATCAGTTTTGAATGTTTTGTGTGTGGGAACAAAATAGCTGGTGTAAATAAATAGGAGCAATAATTGTCCAGCATTCCCAGAGCTTGGAGATTAAATGAATGGAGTCTGGAAAATGTCAAGATAATAGACTTGCTTAAAACAATATAATATACACTCAGTGGCCACTTTATTAGGCATATCTGTACACTTGCTTGTTAATAAAAAATATCTAATCAGCCAATCATGAGGCAGCAACTCAATGCATAAAAGCATGCAGTCATGGTCAAGCAGTTCAGTTGACCAAACATCAGAATAAGGTGTGATGGTAACTTAATGGGTAGCATGATGCTATTAAGGATTGGGGCTTTGCAGTTTGGAGTTCAATTCAGGTGCTGTCTGTAAGGTGTCTGTACATCCTCCCTGTGACTGCATAGGTTTCCTCTGCTGCTGTGGTTTCCTCTCACAGTCCAAAGGTGAATTGGTTAGTAGGTTAATTGGTCATTGCAATTTGTCCTGTGATTAAGTTAGTGTTAAATAACTGAGTTGCTGTGAGGCATGACTCATTGGGATGGACGAATTGTTCCGTGTTGTATTTCTAAATAAATTAAAAAGTAATATGTGATCTAGGTGGAATGACTGTTGGTGCCAGATGGGGTGGTTTGAGTATCTCAGAAACTGCTGACCTCCTGAGGTTTCCACACGTAACAGACTCCAGAGTTTACATAAAATTGTGCGAAAAATAAACAAACAAAAAAATCCAATGAGCAACAGTTCAGTTCTGTGGTTGAATGTGCCTTGTTAATGAAAGAGATTTTAGGAGAATGGCCAGACTTGTTGAAGCTGACAGGAAGGCAACAGTAACTCAGATAACCATGTGTTACAACAGTGGTGTGCAGAGGAGTGTCTCGAAATGCACAACAAGTCAAACCTTAAAGTGGGTGGGCTACAGCAGCAGAAGAGCATGAACATACACTCAGTGGCCACTTTATTAGGCACAGGGGATACCTAATGAAGTGGCGATTGTGTATATATGACATGAGAGAGGTAGATAGATTTCAATCCTATCAACTGATGAGCTGTGGCAGCTAGTTTGAGAATCCACCATTGCTTCTGCAAATTTCTTCCAGGTTGCTTGCCTGCTAGTGAGAACCCTATTCACTATTTGAGATTAATGGGTTATTTACAAATCGCATTTAAATCAGCAACAGATTTTAATGTGAGGCTCAGGATTTTGTCAAAGGAAATTGGACTGATGTTGAGAAGCAGTTAAAGTGGATAATTATCTTGCCAATGTTCCATATGAATAAAATCTCATTTTGCTTACTAAAGTGGTGTTGGCGATACAAGATGATGTTTTGTTGGCAGATCACAAGACTATTAGATATTCTACTAGATATACATCTTCTGAACTATGATTGCTGCGGTCTGCAGCCTGTAATTTTCCTTTAAGAAATGCAATTTTGAACCTGAACAAACTAACAATTTTACGATTTCATGAAGGATTCGACGAACTTGACTCTCCGGAATGCAGGTATAGCACTTCGAAGTGGATGAAGGTCAGCCATTGCTGGAGCGGACTTCAAGCCAGATTAAAACTTGAGAGTAGAAGACAAACTGGTGTTCAGACCCATTACTTTGTGCCAGCCAAGATCCCCTACCTGAGCCAGTTTTGTCTGTCTGTTTGACCCATCTCCCTCTCTCTTACTATTTTCATTGGGCGTGTGGTGCAGGCTTCTCAGGTCTCATGCTGCCAGGTTTGGGAGCAGATGTTGTCCTGCAGCTATCGGGCTCCTGGACCGGCTTCACTTGCCTCAGCACTGAACTGTCCCTGCAGCCTGTGGGCTCACTGTATTTTGACTATTTGCATATTCTTTCCCACTTTTGCACATTGGATGTTTGCTGGTCTTTGTTGTGTGTGTTTTTTCGTGGATTCTGTTGTATTTCTTTGTTTTCCTGTGGATGCCTGAAAGAAAATGAATCTCAAAGTTGTCTATGGTACACATATTTTGATAAGAAATTAACCTTGAACTTTGAACTTTTTATAACTGCGTTGTCAGTTCGCTGTGGTAAATGTTTAAGGTGTTTTTTTGGATCCTACTTGTTTCAAATTTTGAAAGTTTCAGCTTCATATGGGAGTTAACTTTAGATGTGCTTATTGCACATCAGATGAGAAAGTCCACCCATCACCCCCAGTGCAATTGATATGAATAGTGGAATCAGCATAAATTCAGGAAGGGGTTCTCTTGATTGAGGTTGATTGGGCTTTTCTCTCCTCTTTGCAAGGAGGTAGAATTCTAGAACCAAAGGAGAAGCTGGACAAAGACAGGATAACCATTTCCAGAACAGTGTTTACTTTGCAACCCAGCATTTTGCAGATGGTCCTGTAGTATAGCAGTTTGCCTCTGTAATTGAAATCCTGCAGTCTGTCCCCATATCATGCCTCATCAGAATCCCTCTACTTGGTTTGTACTAACCAGTCTTTTAACCATGCATAGGCTCTTGCAAACACAACAGATTCTACAGATGCTGGAAATCCAGAGGAACACACAAAAATGCTTGAGGGACTCAGCAGGTCAGTTATGAAGAGGAATAAGCTGTTGAATTTTCAGGCTGACCCTTCATCAGGATGGGTAAAGAAGAGGAAAGATGCCGGAGTAAAAAGGTGGGTGGGAGGGGAAGGAGTACAAGCTGGCAGGTGATAGGTGAAACGAGGTGAGTTGGTGGAGCAGTGGGATGAAGTGAGAAGCTGGAAGGTAATACGTAGAAAAAGTAAAGGGCTGAAGAAGAAGGAATCTGATAGGAGAGGAGGGTAGACCGTAGGAGAAAGGGTTAGAGGAGAGGAACCAAGGGGAGGGGCAGGTAAGGAGAAGTGAGGGGGTAAAAAGGGAACCAGAATGGGGAATAACAACAGAGAGAAGGGAGAAACTACTGGAAGTCAGTGAAATTAGTGTTCATGCCATCAGGTTAGAGGCTATCTGGATGGAAAGTGAGGTACTGATCTTCCCAACCTGAGAGTGGCATCTTTGTGGTAGTAGAGTAGGCCATGGATCGACATATGGGAGTGGGAAGTAGAATTAAAATGGGTGGCCACGGGGAAATCTCATTGGTTGTGGTGGATGGAGCAAAGGTGGATGCCGAAGTGGTGCCCCAATCTGAATTAAGTCCCACCGATGTATAGGGCCTTTGTGTCCTGTCCTATGCATCACAGATAGTGAATTGGTTCCTGCACTTCCATATATATCGGGCCACAATGTGGTGTTACTTATTATTAAAGGGAAAGAAAATTGAAAACATAATAGTTTGTCAGGAGGTGCACATCATTGGAGGATTGTAGTTGCTTCTCTTGTGCTTCCAACCCCTTCTCTCTGATGCATGCAGTAGGCCACTAGAAACAGGAGCAGCAGAAGCATGAATGACCCTTTGTGTTTCCTTCCTTATTCAAAAAGAACTGGGTTTAGTTGATCTTAGCCTCATCACCACATTTCTGCCCATTCCACATGACCCTCAACTCTACTTTAAATCAAAGAACGTTGCCACCTTGACCTTGCTTATATAATGCTTCAGTACCGGCGTTCATTTAAACTGGAATTGGCTCTGTGGAAGCCAGACTGCAGCCTTAATGCTTCATTAGAAGCAACACAGATCTCACTAATCTCTGATCCATGATTGATGTGTTTGGCTGTGACATGAGCTTTCAATGATTGTGCTAATGTCACCTCCACTTGTCTGCAGAATGTCTTTCTCTCCCTCAAATACAATTCAAGGCCTTGAGTATCTACTTGGGCAGACTGAAAGCTTATCCACAGCATTTCTATCCTGAAATTTGTGACTGCTAGATCTTGTGTGGAATGTACCGGTGTATAGATGAACAAATAGGTTGTGGGCTGGCTGAAGGGAAAGTGACATTCAGAAGGTGAGAAGGATGAGTTCTTGAGGGATCATTCCATTTCCATGTAATTTCTTGCGATCATTCCTGTCTTGCACTTTGCATTCAACTTGCTTTAGCACTGTGCAAATCCATAATTATGGACTGTCCTACTATTCTCTTTCCGTTAACATCCTTATCTTGTACCTAAACTGTTTCTTCTCAGAATGCCTTCTGTTGGCTTCTGAGAGCTTTATATTGCAATCACTTTTTTCAAATTTACCTATTGTGTTTTAATCAGTATAGAGTATTTTCACGTAGTTGTCTACTTCTATTGGTACTATATTTTGTTTCATTCTGTAATTATTTCAAACCTAATCAAGCTGTGGTCATTGACACACAAATGTTCCTCAGCCTTCACACACTCTAAATACCCTACTTCAACTTCCAGAAACAAATTTGAAAACCCTTCCTTGATTATTTGACTAGAGAGATACTGAATGACAATCAAACCCTGCACAAAGATTTCATAAGATCTCAGGACATGGAGCCAAGCTCCTTGGCCGTCCTCACATAGACCAGATGATTCCACCACTGTTTGGGTCCATTTTGGAGACTCACTTCTCTCATCAATGGAAAACCTGGTGTCCAACCACAAATGGTTGTAATGGTTTTGACTTCTCTGTTGGTTCAGGCACAAGAGGCTGATCTGTTTCAAGTCACACACAATCATGACTTGTAAATATATCAGAGCTTTTTTTCAAGATTTTACTGATCTAAACCCTTGAGTTCCTTGCCCAATAGTAGTTGAGGAGCACTCATCAGAAGAATCACCTTTAGGAAGGTGAGTCATTTCCAAGTGAAATCAGAAATGTATAATAAATAAACCTTGCCAAAAGAGCACGTATCCTAAGAATGAATTACTGTACCTAATCCTTCAGAGCCCAGGTCACTGATGTGAGAGTGGAATAATCTGTGGTTAATTATCTTGATTTCTCCTATGTGGGGAATATGAATAGCAGGTTCTGTCATGACATCTTTTCAAGGCCTCCTTTGGCATTTGTTCATTTGTAAGAAAAAGATCTTTTACTTAAACGCAGAAGTCCTGCGTTCTTGGAAAATTGCAGTAAGTGAAATGCCATGAAAGTTCAACTCTGGTCCACGGGAGATTTAAGGATTTGTTACAGATATTTGACTGATAGTTGGTTTATTATTGTCACATGTACCTTGGTACGGTGCAAAACTTTTCCATCCATACAGATCATTTAATCACATCAGTGCATTGCAGTAGTACAAGGGAAAAAGCAATAACAGAATGCAGTTTTATAGTTATAGAGTTAGGGCATGTTACTGAGGGTCTTGGATTATAGATATGTTTTTTACACATGAATATGCTTCCTTGCTCACTATTTTTAATGTGCTATTTTGTTTGTTTTGCATCTTGGCTCCAGCAGAACGCTGTTTCGTTGGCTGTATCTGTTATGGCTTACTGATAATTAAACTTGATTTGACTTGATTTTGATTTGATAGAGAAAACGCAATGCAGACAGACAATAAGGAGCAAGTTGCTGCTGGGGTAGATTGTTTGGTTGAGAGTCTTAACGTACAAGATGCGAATTCATTAGTCTTATAATAGTGAGAAATGTAGTCATTATTTGTTACCATAATACTTCGTCTGACCACATTTAGTTAAGAGTACTAGGGCAGAAAGAATGGGTAATTGGGCAATTGATCAGCTTCCTAAGAAAGCAGAGGAGAAATGACTACTTAGAGGATGAAAGACAATCTCTGTCATTAGTATGGTGAAATGGTGGGATGCTGTAATAATGAGACCTAACATTGTGCTGAGAATAGGCAACGTTTTTTTTTTCACCATGCTCTCTGCTTGAGGACAACATCTGCACAGTTTGGCATCTTGTCAAGGCCAACTCAAGAGCTTACATTGAGCTTGCTTCTTAAGAGAGAAAAGTCTGATTGTAAACCACTACCATACCAAAACATGGTGAAGCAGCTTTACAAAGGGCTTGTTAACTTTGGTTCATGAGAGGAAAAAGTCCAATTGTAAATAACTGCCATACCAAAACATGGTGAATCAGTATTATTGACGTGATTTGAAAACAAGTAAGAACCTAGATTTTCTGAAACAAAACAAAGTTAGCTAATGTAAATGGTGGTAGATGAGGATTAGGATTTCGGTACATATGCAAAACATATCAGATTATTCAAATGTATAAAATTAAAATTGTTTTTTTCTGCTGTAATACTGTTAAGCAGACAATCTAACATGTAATCTAAGAGTAAAATTAAAGACAATGGGGGAGAATTTAGACTTGGACGAACATAAAAAAAACAGTTGTTGATCTTACACCAAGTGCCAATTTATACTGAAAAATATGAAATGGAAAAATGTATTACCTTTCAAGATTGTTTAATATCATTTTCAGTACACAAGTGTAAAAGAGGACAAAATAATTATTACTCTGACCCAATGCAGCACAAAATGAAACACAGTAAGATAAAGAATATATTAATAAGCAAACACAATAAATATAAATACATAGATTGATTGTATGTCCATAAAGTGAAGTTAGACACAGGAGTGTCTGTACATAGAGTGACTTTGATGGGAAGAAATAAAATAGTGGTGGTGGGAAGTGTGAAGGGGTGGGTTAGTCGGTGGATTGGTTGGGGAAAGTAATTGTTTTTGAGTCTAGTGGTCCTGGCATGGATGCTATACAGCCTCCTTCCTGATGGGAGTGGGACCAACAATCCATGAGAAGGGTGGGTGGGATCCTGCATGATGTTACTAGCCTTTTACTGGCATCTTTCTGTATGCATGCCCTTGATGGCAGGTAGGGCAGGAAATAAGTCAGTACTGGTGCCGTCCTAGCCTTCCAGGTGTTATAATATACTTGATTATATCTTATAATTGGTTATGGTGTGTGACTGCTGCAAACCCCCATCTAGTTGCTCTTGCTTTCTCTACATCTTCGAGTAAGCATTGCAGCTGGCTTGTTTCAAAAGTGGGTTATTAATAAAGATGTCTTTGACCTGTTCTGGTAAAGGTTACCTTGAGATATTTTGCAGGAAATCAAGGAAATCCTCTTAATGCTCTGGTCAACTTCATTAATATAGCTGTTCAGGTCAATAGGCTGCTTATCAGACCTTGTTGCATGATTGCTTGCAGAGTAACAGTAGCTCCCCTTCAAAGTTAACCTATTGGGAACATCCTGCAGTATGAAAAGTGTTCTATAAATGAACGTTTTAACTTCATTAATCCAACTGACATATTTCTGCCGAAATAATGTCTGCTGACTTGATAAAGTTGCAAAGAATGAGGAATTACAAAAGACAAATTAGAAGCAAGACCTTTGTCTCACGATAAGGCACACAGAAATCCAGTCAAAGGATTGAGTAAAACCAGAGGATTAAAGGATAAGCTCTATTTTCTTCTTTTCCTAAACTCTTAAGATAGAACTCATGGAAAACAGATTGCTATCTTGAAAAGCTTTGAGGAATGGCTGCATAATTTAATGGCAGATAATATCAATAAATTTTATTAAGCTGACTCATCTCTTACTATTTTATATTGTGGTAGAGGGAACTAAAATCACACAATGAGAGCATTAGCAAGTATATGAAAAATGACAGGATTTTACATGAGTACTGGCATTTCTTTGATCAATCTGAAATTAGTGTGAACTGTTGAATAGCTTATTTTGCTAAAGGGTGTAGGATTGTACTATTTTTGCTTGAATATAAGCCAATAGAAAGCCATTTAGGAATCCTTTTACTGATCTAATTATTTAAAAGTTTTGGCTCATCATTGTTAATCCAGCTACGCCTACCAACAAATAGTAAGCACGTTGGTCAGAGGAGTCACGTGAATACCACTACCTATGATAAGTCACTCAATATACTATGATGCTTGATATTGAGCTATGACATACTGCATATTTGGAACCCATAATGCATTACTGATTTATTATTATAGCTTTCAGGTTCAAATGTAGTTAATGTGTGCATTGATGAAGCAAATCTTGCTGATGTTCTTAAATTTATATGCAGGAATGAGTGTATGTAAGAACTCAGAAAACATGATAAATTTTCAGGTTGGAGGGAGAGACTCCTGAAGTCTTCTACAAAGTTTGAAACTCTGTGCTAGACATTTATAAATGTCAAAATCAGCTGGTGTCTCAACATCAACTCTGGAAGGGTCACAAGATATCTTGAATATGAAAACATTATTCCCTTTGTGCCTGTTAGCTAGTTTTGTATCCTCACAGTTTGTTACCTTTTATACTTATGGGGTTCAATTTTATTAGTAAGTTTGGGGTGTGATACAATACACTGGACAACAAAGATCTTGCTTCCTGAATACCTTTAGGTGTATCTTATAAATTTTGGGCTATTGATCATGAAAATCACCATGAAATTTCCTTATCATGCACCATTTTTAAAATAAACTTACGTTTATCATTTCAATTCATAATTCAAGTCAACTAAAATGTTGCCTACATTGTAAGCTGGAAAGTTCCCTATCTTGTCCAGGCATGCTTAGGTGGTGCGGCTGCTGCCTGGCAGGACAGGTTTTAGTAATAATTATTGGGTTCAGGACTGTAAGGATGGAATTTGCTATCACCAGGCACAAAAATTTCTATGAAGGATTTTGATATTTGAGGCAGATGCTTCCCAGAATAACTGATGCCAAGATTAAGGAAAGCATTTTTGTTGATCCACAAATCAAACAGGTCATCAATGACAGGCAATTTGAAGAATTTCTAGTGGGACCAGTGAAAATAACATGGAAGGCATTCAAGGAAGTTGTTGAAATTTTTCTCGGCATCTACAGAGCAGAAAACTACATGCAGCTGGTTGAAAGCATTTTTCAAGCAGAGAAAACCATGAAATGCAATATGTTACTAAAGATTCATTTTCTGCATTCCCATTTTGACGACTTCCCTGCAAATCTTGGTGCTGTTAGTGACGAGCATGGGGAAAGATTTCACCAGGACATTGCGGTCATGGAGAAAATATACCAGGCCAACTGGAATCCATCAATGCTGGCGAATTATTGTTGGACACTTAAGTGAGAAGCCTCAGACGCCGAGTACAAATGAAAATCATTAACAAAATATTTTTAACTCAGTTGAACTATTGCAAAGCTTCAGCAACATTATGCAATTAAACACATTCTATTAAATAAAAGTTAATTTGTTGTTTCTCCAAATTCCTACGTGATACAAGTAGTCTGAAATTATATTTGTATTCATCTTTAAGCAGCCTATCATAAACAAAAAAAATTCTGAGGAAGCAACACTTTTGAAAATATGTGTTGTCCAGTGTATATCAAATGTCATTTCATATCTGTACGTGCAACATCAAACACAGTATCTATATCAATGCTCATTATTACTTCACGCTCTGGACATCCTCATTAGGGGAGGTATTTTCTATCTATCTGCCTACTATCTCCTTTCATCAGTTAAATTAGCCTTTATCTTTTATTTCCAAGCAAATGCAAAGCTGGTTTGAGCAACCTGACAACAAAATTTAATCAAACACATGATACAAATGCACACAGCCTGGCAGGCTCTGCAGAGCCCTTCTTACTGACATCTGGGCACTGATGCAAAAATTGGAAGAGCTGGCTTACACAATAGACACAACATAAAACCTGTCAACCAATGTCCCAGGTGTTTGGCACAGTTCCGCCCAGAAAGCTGGTCCAAAAGGTTAGAGCCCATGGGATCCAAGGTATGTTAGTAAACTAGTTTCAAAATTGGCTTGGTGATAGGGGATGGAGGCAGAAAGTGAAGGCACGCTTTGGTGATTAGAAGCCTGTGTCCAGTGGTGTTAATCCTAATCTGTGCAGCTGATGCACTTTGGGAAGTCAAGTAAAAGCAGGACATATACAATGAATGGTAGGGCCCTCAGAAGTATTAAGGAACAGAAAGACTTTGGTGTACAGGTACAAAGACCCCTGATGGTAACAATATGGCTGATAGGATGGTAAAGAAGGCATAGCCTTATTTGGCCAAGGTATAAGATATGTCGTGGAAATTATGTTACTAATTTATAAAACATTGGCAAAGCCACAACTGGAATGCAGTTTTGTTCACCTCAGAATAAATAGGATGTGATTGCTTTGGAGAGAGGATCTAAAGGATACTTGTAAGAATATCGCATGGAATAGAGTTTTTCTGTTATGAGGGATATGATAGGCTTGGTTTATCTCCCTTGAGGTAGAATAGACTGGGAGATGAACTTGATAGCACATGTATTCTCTTGGAAGGTATTCTAGGAGACTGGGTATATGAGTATTTGGATAGAAGGATTGATTAGGGATAGTCAGCATAGCTTTGTGCACGGTAGATCATGTCTAACCAATCTTATAGAGTTTTTTGAAGATGTCACAAGGAAAGTTAATGAAGGCAAGGCAGTGAACGTTGTCTACATGGACTTCTGCAAGGCACTTGACCAAGTTCCACAGAGAGGTTGGTCAAGAAGGTTCAGTTGCTTGGCATTCAAGATGAGGTAGTAAATTGGATTAGACATTGGCTTTGCAGGAGAAGTTAGAAAGTGGTAGTAGATGCAGACATGTGGAAATCTGCAGACGCTGGAAATTCAAGTAACACACACAAAAAATGCTGGTGAATGCAGCAGGCCAGGCAGCATCTATAGGAAGAGGTACAGTCGACGTTTTGGGCTGGGACCCTTCGTCAGGACTAACTGAAAGAAGAGATAGTAAGAGATTTGAAAGTGGGAGGGGGAGGGGGAGATCCGAAATGATAGGAGAAGACAGGAGGGGAGGGGTGGATCTAAGAGCTGGAGAAGGGAGAGGATCATGGGACGGGAAGCCTGGGGAGAAAGAGAAGGTGGGAGAGGAGCCGGGAGGGTGGAGAGCAGGCAAGGAGTTATAGTGAGAGGGACAGAGGGAGAAAAGAGAGAAAGAGAAAAAAAAGGGGGAAAAATAAAAAAAATATATAAAATAAATAAGTAAGGGATGGGGTGTGAAGGGGAGGAGGGGCATTAATGGAAGTTAGAGAAGTCAATATTCATGCCATCAGGTTGGAGGCTACCCAGATGGAATATAAGGTGCTGTTCCTCCAACCTGAGTGTGGCTTCATCTTGACAGTAGAGAAGGCTGTGGATAGACATTTCAAAATGGGAATGGAACTTGGAATTAAAATGTGTGGCCACTGGGAGATCTTGCTTTCTCTGGTGGACAGAGCGTAGGTGTTCAGCGAAATGGTCTCCCAGCCTGCGTCGGGTCTTGCCAATATATAGAAGGCTGCACCGGGAGCACTGGACATCGTATATCACCCCAGCTGACTCACAGGTGAAATGTTGCCTCACTTGGAAGGACTGTCTGGGGCCCTAAATGGTGGTGAGGGAGGAAGTGTAAGGCCATGTGTAGCACTTGTTTTGCTTACAAGGATAAGTGCCAGGACAGAGATCAGTGGGGAGGGATGGGGGAGGACGAAAGGACAAGGGAGTCGCATAGGGAGCGATCCCTGTGGAAAGCAGAAAGTGGGGGAGAGGGAAAGATGTGCTTGGTGGTGGGATCCCATTGGAGGTGGCGGAAGTTACGGAGAATTATATGGTGGACCCAGAGGCTGGTGGGGTGGTAGGTGAGGACAAGGGCAACCCTATCCTTAGTGGGGTGGCGGAAGGATGGGGTGAGAGCAGATGTGTGTGAAATGGGTAGATATGTCTGAGAGCAGAGCTGATGGTGGAGGAAAGGCAGCCTCTTTTTTTAAAAAAGGAAGACATCCCCTTCGTCCTGGAATGAAAAACCTCATCCTGAGAGCAGATGCAGCGGAGACAGAGGAATTGCGAGAAGGGGATGGCATTTTTGCAAGAGACAGGGTGGGAAGAGGAATAGTACAGGTAGACGTGAGAGTCTATAGGCTTATAGTAGATATCAGTAGATAAGCTGTCTCCAGAGATAGAGACAGAAAGATCTAGAAAGGGGAGGGAGGTGTCAGAAATGGACCAGGTAAACTTGAGGGCAGGGTGAAAGTTGGAGGCAAAGTTAATGAAGTCAACGAGCTTAGCATGCGTGCAGGAAGCAGCGCCAATGCAGTCATTGATGTAGCGAAGGAAAAGTGGGCGACAGATACCAGAATAGGCTTGGAACATGATTGTTCCACAAAGCCAACAAAAAGGCAGGCATAGCTGGGACCCATACGGGTGCCCATGGCTACACCTTTAGTTTGGAGGAAGTGAGAGGAGCCAAAGGAGAAATTGTTAAGAGTAAGGACTAATTCCATTAGATGGAGGAGAGTGGAGGTAGAGGGAAACTGGTTAGGTCTGGAATCCAAAAGAAGTGGAGAGCTTTGAGACCTTCTTGGTGGGGGATGGAGGTATATAGAGACCGAACATCCTTGGTGAAAATAAAGCGGTGGGGGCCAGGGAACTTAAAATCATTGAAAAAATTCAGAGCGTGGGAAGTGTCACAAACATAGGTGGGAAGGGATTGAACAAGGGGGGATAAAACAGTGTCGAGGTATGAATTGCCCCTTCTCCCCTTCATACCTCATCCCTTATTTATTTACTTTATATATTTTTTCTCCCTATTTTTCTCTCTCTTTTTTTTTCCCCTCTGTCCCTCTCACTATACTCCTTGCCTGCTCTCCACCCTCCGGGCTCCTCTCCCACCTTCTCTTTCTCCCCAGGCTTCCCGACCCATGATCCTCTCCCTTCTCCAGCTCTTAGATACACCCCTCCCCTCCTGTCTTCTCCTATCATTTTGGATCTCCCCCTCCCCCTCCCACTTTCAAATCTCTTACTATCTCTTCTTCCAGTTAGTCCTGACGAAGAGTCCCGACCCGAAATGTCGACTGTATCTCTTCCTATGGATGCTACATGGCCTGCTGTGTTCACTAGCATTTTTTGTGAAGTGATAGTAGGTGGTTGCCTTGCCATGCTGACTGGAGGGTTGTTTCAGTTCGACGAGATTGTTACAATTTTACAAAATCACTTGAGCCCTAAACTGTGGGTAATAGCTGAAAGATTTAGATTTTACAAAAGGAAACAGTCAAAAGATGACAGCTTTTCTGAATATATTGCAGAACTACGCAAACTTGCCCAGTACTGTGACTTTAGAGATAGATTTTCTGATGCATTAAGGGACAGGCTTGTATGTGGCATGCATAGTCAAAGCACTCTAAAGAGGCTACAGTCCGAAAGAGACCTAACCTCAGAATGGGCATTGACCATTGCAATATCATTAGAGATGGCAGCAAAGGATGCAGCAGAACTACAGTAAAGGAGGTTAGAATGTGACATGCATGAAATATCCCTGGATGGTGCAAAATGCCAACAATGTTATCAATATGGCAAATCCTCCCAGGATGCAAATGACTGTTGGTTCAAAGAAAAAGTCTGAAGAAAGTGTCCCAGACAAGATCACATAAATAGAATGTGCAAGGCAGACAAAAAGCATAACCGAGTGAAAAGTCTCAAATACAACA
This sequence comes from Mobula birostris, assembly GCF_030028105.1. Classification (NCBI taxonomy): domain Eukaryota; kingdom Metazoa; phylum Chordata; class Chondrichthyes; order Myliobatiformes; family Myliobatidae; genus Mobula; species Mobula birostris. Next base: position 144,751,482 of record NC_092372.1, on the reverse strand, counting down.
CAAAATAAGTGCATAAAATTACCGAACGTAAAGCAGAATCAGACAACATGGAGTCAGACAATGATAAATTGTCATGCCTAGAACTGCATAGTATAACTGAAGCAGATCACAAAATCATCTGGATCACAATAGATGTGTCCGGTGTAAAAATGAAGATGGAGCTGGATACAGTGTCAGCTTTGTCCATAATTTCAGAGGCTGACTACAACAGACTGTTTTCTAAGGTGTCATTAGAGAAGACCTCAGTGGTACTAAAGACTTACACAGGTGAAAAAGTATCTCCCGAAGGGTAACTGAAAGTAAATGTGATGCATGGAGGAAAAATACTCAATCAAAGCTTTCAGTGTGATATCAACAGGCAATGACAACTCAAATGGTAGCACTAACCAGAGACTGGCACAGCTGCTTTGTGTGAATGAGAAGGGGATTGGTAAACTCAAAGACACGAAAGCCAGAACTGAACTGAATAAAACAGCAACATCAAAATTCCATAAAGCATGTCCAGTATCTTATGCACTACATCCTAAAGTGGATGCTGAATGCAGAGCTTGGAGGTGTCTGGAATTCTCTCCAAGGTTGAGTGAAGTGATTGACAACACCCACTGTCCTGGTGATCAAGGAAGTGAAGCCATGAATAGGAGACATTTTTGCAACTTTGGCAGGTGGGGACAAGTTTTCAAAGATTGACTTGTCACAAGCCTATCTGCAAATGGAGATTGAGGAGTCAAGCAGGAAGTTCCTCACAATCAACACTCACACGGGACTGTTCCAGTATAATTGTCTCGTCATTGGCATTGCATCAGCTCCAGCAGTTTGGCAAAGAACAAGGAACCAAGTGCTCCAAGATATCTCAGGAACACAATTTTACCTTGATGACATCATCGTTACTGGCAAGAATGATGAAGAGCACATGCAGAACCTTGGTAAAGTGCTTACCAGGCTGAGTGAGTATGGTCTTCATGCAAAGAGAGAAAATGTGAGTTTTTCAGAATGAAATCTCATATTGTGGACATGTCATTGACAAACATGGCTTATATAAGTCACAAGAAGATTGAATCATTTCTACGGGCACCCAAACCAGAAAATGTGTCACAACTCTGGTCCTACTTGGGCAATGTAAACTACTATCACCAGTTTCACCTAAACATTGATACAATGCTGCATCCATTAAACGCAATGTTACAGACAGAAGCAAATTGGGAATGGTCAGAAAGACGTGAAAAATGATTCAGGAGAGCCTTGTTGGCAGTTGATGGAGTAACATCATTTTAGATTGCTCCTTCCCTGTTTACTTAATTGTCTCCTACCAGTCTTTTTTTTTTGAAAGCTTATTGTAATACTTTAATACTGCTCTACTATGGCTGGGAAAAGAACAAAAGCTTCTGCAAAAGAAAGGGAAACAGAAGATGAATCCTCTGTCACTTTGGATTCAATCAATGACTTCCTTAAACAGCAAAAATCGGAATTTTCTGAGGAGTTTCAACAACTTAACGGCAAATTGGATACAATTCAACCAACTTCATCTGAGCATGAGAACCGAATTCAGGAAAACACTTGCGAACTGGTGACACTTGAAGAGGGCGTTGATGGTACAATTAAACTCTGCAAAGAGTTATCTTTATCCAATGATAAAATGATGAAAAGGATTACCAGTCTAGAAAATAGAAACAGGAGAAATAACTTGCGAATCCTGGGTCTTGAAGAATCAATTGAAGTCGCTGACCCTACAAAGTTTTTTGCAAACTTTCTGAAACAACTATTCCCTGCTTTATTCACCTCTGAGCTGAAGCTTGATCGAGCATATCGCTCGCCGAATTTGAAGCCATTGTCGTCGACGGCAAGACCCAGATCGGTCATTCTAAGTTTTCATGAATTTCGTATTAAGGACCTTTTAATTCGCCATACCAGTCGACAAGGAATGATCGATTTCCAAAGTTATAAGGTCAGATTTGCGGAAAACTATTCACCTGAAGTTATGGCTGATCACATGAAATATAAAGAAGTTATGTCAGAATTTTATAATAAAGGATATAAACCATCCCTTCGGTTTCCCGTCCATCTGAGTATTGTTTTGAAGAACGGATTGCAAAAAAGAATGAAGTCGGTTGAAGAAGCAAAAGAGTTTATGAAAGATGAAGTCTAAAACTGTTATATTTCTTATTTGATCAATTTTTTCTTCTGTTAATATGAATTTTAAATAAGGTTTCAATAAGCTTACGTTTTGGCTGTTCATATATTGTCTTTTTTTGATACTTTTATGCTATATCCCTTTTTTGAGGCTTTATTTTAATACAGCTTTCTTTGAATTTGTTTAAACTGATCCTTTTATATTTTTGAATACTGAGTTATTTTTATTTTTATGTTGTGTCTCGGTAGGGACATAATGACCTTGTAGGACCGGAGTTTTTGTCAACAGGATATTTTGGGGAGGGAACTTCGTTCTTAGCTCGCTGACTGCCTATTGGTCAGCTTTCTCGCTTTGGGTGGGGGAGGGGGTAGGACCTATTTCTCTCTGGGAGCTGTGTTGGCTTAATTATATGATTGCTTGTTTGATTACCTTACCTTATGGTTTGCTTTCTAGTTTTAATAACTTATGGCCAACATGTAACTTTTAATTACATGTTGATTGGTGTTTAAAATGGTTCAAAATATTAATTTATTTAGTTTGAATGTGAAAAGGCTGAATCACCCCATTAAACGGAACAAAGCGTTTGCTTATATTAAAAAATTAAAAGCACTCATTATTTTCTTACAAGAAATGCACATATGCAGCTGTGATAGCTTACGGTTTTTTACTCAGTGGAAGGATATGCCATTCCATTCTTCGTTTAATGCAAAATCACGTGGTGTTTCAATTTTTGTAGATAATACAGTTTCCTTTGTTCAGCATAAAATTGTTTCGGACCTTAATGGTCAATTTGTTATTGTATCAGGGAGTTTAGACAGTAAATTGATTGTTTTTGTTAATGTATATGCCCCCAACGTAGAGGATGCAGGATTTCTGCCAGATTTGTGTACTTACTTTCTTGTGACGGGAAGAGATATTAACTGCTGGTTATGTCCAGTATTAGATCTCTCATCTGTCAAACCAGCCACACTTAAGAAATCAGCTTTGTTTATCCAATCTTTTCTAACTAAATGTGGTATAGTTTTCTCCATCCGACGGACAGGGAGTATTCTTTTTTCTCTCATGTTCATCATTCTTATACCAGGATTGATTATTTTTTGATTGACAGTCAAATGATTCCATTGGTTCGATCAATTGAATACAAAGAGATTGCTATTTCTGACCACTCTCCTGTACTTCTATCTTTAAATCTTCCTGGTCCTATCCCTATGAGTAGGTTTTGGCAATTTAATTTAACTCTGTTATCCGATGTGGACTTTTTAAAAGTTATGGAGAATCAAATTACTCTTTTTTTTGAAGAAAATACATTGGTAGAGATGTCTAGTCTTATTATATGGAATACTTTTAAAGCATACATCTGGGGTCAAATTATTTCTTATACTGCAAACATCATTAAAAAAGTTAACAAAGAGAGAAACGAACTAGCTAATCATTTAAACAACTAGACCACAAATATGCTTCGGTACCTGATCCTGAAACATATAAGAGACATACTGAAACTAAAACTAAATATGATCTTCTATTAATGTATCCAATTGAAAGCCAACTTTTAAAAGATAGAAGTCAATTTTATATTCATGGAGATAAAACTGGTAAGCTACTGGCTAATCAATTGAAGCCATTTATAGCCAAGTGGCAAATTAAAGATATACGTAAAATTAATTGGGACATGACAACTGACAACCTTGAAATTAATGACACTTTTAGGGAATTTTATTCTAAATTGTATAGTTCCGACTCTGTTAATGATAATATTGCAATGAATAATTTTTAGATCAATTAAATATTCCTAATTTTTCGGTAGATGATCGTAGGCAATTGGGTCAACCCATTTCCCAGAAGGAAATTGCTCAGGCTATTCGAGAATTGCATTCTGGGAAATCTCCAGGACCCGATGGATTCTCTGGAGAGTTTTATAAGGCTTCTTCTTCCTTGCTTATACCACACTTATGTTCTACCCTTACAGATTACTTCAAGGTAGGAAGATTACCGCAGCCTTTTTACGAAGCTTCCATTTTGCTCATTCTCAAAACAAATAAGAATTCTACTGAATGTTCTTCGTATAGACCTATCTCTTTACTCAATTCTGATACTAAGATTTTATCTAAAGTGTTGGCTCAGAGACTTGAAAATATTATATCTTCTATAGTTTTGAATAATCAGACAGGATTTATTAAAATCGATATTTCCATTTTAATATACAGTGTTTGTTAAATGTTATGCACTCTCCATCTAAGGAAATATCGGAATGTGTGATATCTTTGGATGTGGAGAAGGCTTATGACAGAGTTGAATGGAACTATTTATTTACATCCTTCGAAAAATTTAATTTTGGACCTAATTTTATTCATTCAATTAAATTACTTTATTTATCTCCCTCCGCTCGGGTTCGAACTAACCTTCAGAATTCTAAACCCTTTAAACTCCAACGTGGAACTAGATAAGGTTGCCCTTTGAGCCCGCTGATTTTTGATTTGGTATTAGAACCCTTAGCAATTGCTTTTCGAGAATCTAAAGGGATTACTGGTATTTTAAGGAGAGGTACTATTCATAAAGTGTTGTTCTACGCTGATGACTTATTGCTTTTTATATCTAATGTTACAACCTCCTTACCATTTGTGTTCTATTTACTGACTAATTGTAGTCAGTTCTCAGGATATAAATTAAATTTACATAAGAGTGAACTGATTCCTTTAAACAATTTAATACCAATTGATATTAACCTTCTTTTTAAAATTTTAAGAAAACAATTTACGTATTTAGGTGTAACAATCACTAAGAATTATAAAGATTTATTTAAGGAAGATTTTTTAAGTTCAATGAATTATGTTAAAACAACACTTTATAATTGGTCACCTCTCTCTTTATCACTGATTGGCCGAATTAATTCTATTAAAATGAATATCTTACCTAAATTTATATACCTTTTTCAAGCTATGCCTGTTTTTATTTCTAAATCTTTTTTTGACTCTTTGGAATCAATTCTTTCTTCCTATCTATGGAAGAATAAAAAACCTCGTGTAAGTAAAGCTCACCTTCAAAAATCAAACAGACTGGAGGCTTTGCCTTATCCAATTTTAGATTATATTATTGGGCAGTTAATATACAAAATATTACATTCTGGATATATTACATTAACCATGAGAATTGCCCTATATGGGTTTCTTTGGAAGTCAATTCTGTTATGAAATTTTCCAATATTTCTTTACTTGGATCCTCGCTTCCTTTATCTTTAAATAAACTAACTGACAATGTGGTGGTCAATCATACTTTGAGGATTTGGTTACAGTTTAGAAAACATTTTGGTTTATTGAGATTCTCCCTCTCAATTCCCATCTTTTCTAATTGTTTTTTTGAACCATCTTTAATTGACTTATCTTTTAAAGAATGGGATAAATTGGGTATTAAACAATTTCAGGATTTGTTTGATGGAGGGAATCTCAATCTGCAACTTTAAATGAAGTTTAACCTTTCCAATACTCACTTTTTTCGATACTTACAGATTAGAGATTTTTTAAGATCTCAGTTACATACATTTCCTACAAGTCCAGATAAGAATATAATAGGTACAATTTTAATCTGAAACCTTTTGATAACGGTTCAATATCTTACATTTATGGTCTACTGTTGGGACCGAAAAAGGCCTCCTTAGATAAAATTAAAGGAGATTGGAGAAAGGATTTACGGATTTTCATATCTGAAGAGAACTGGAAGATTATTTTAAAATTGATTAATTCTTCAGCATTATGTGCTTGTCATTCTTTATTACAATTCAAAGTGGTACATAGAGTTCATATGTCTCGTTTCTACACAGATATTTCCCCCTTACTGTGATAGATGTACTAATGGAGTGGCCACACTAATTCATATGTTTTGGACATGTCAGAGACTTGAAAAATTTTGGAAAGATGTATTTCAAAATTTTTCTGTACTTTTCTATGCCAGTTTTAAGCCCAATCCTTTGACTGCCATGTTTGGTATTGTTGAGGATAGTGTTACAAAATTGAAGCCACCTAGTTTGTGGGTATTGGCCTTTATGTCTCTTATGGCCAGGAGGGCCATCTTGCTCAAGTGGAAGGAGGCCGCCCCTCCCACTCATGTTCAATGGCTCTCTGATGTTATGTTGTGCCTTGATCTAGAGAAGATTAGTTGTTCGATTTCTGATTCTAAACATGATTTTCTAATGTTACGGGGACCCTTTCTGAATTATGTTCATAATCTTTGAACTGTTATTTAAGTATGGATGTGAGCCATTATTATTATAATGTCATATGGTAAGATATTTTTCTTTTTTCTTCTTTTTTTTTTACCAACCAGCTCATTTTGGTAGTGGGTGTAGATTTTTTTCAATAAAATACAATTACTTTATTTTATTTCATTTCATAATTCAATCTTTTTTTCTACATGATTGATTTGGAATATGGGATACTGTGATCATATTACTGTGAGGTAAATGTAATGTAATTCGTATTATTTACTTGTATCCTTATGAATTTTGTATTTGTATTCATGCAATTTATATAATCTCAATAAAAATATTGAAAAAGTAAAAAGAAAAAGGATTCAAGCAAACAAAGAGACTAATAACATTTGATGAACTGCTCACCCATTATGACCCATCCCTGCCTATCATACTGGTATGCGATACATCCCTTTATGGCATTGGAAGTGTTTTATCACACATTATGGTGGATGGATCTGAACGCCCGATTGTGTTTGCTTCCAGTTCATTAATGAGCAGAGAGTGCAATTACACACAGATTGACCGAGAGGTCCTTAGTCTAGTATGAGGAATAACGAAGTTCCACCACTACCTCTACGGGCAAAAGTTTATGCTAGTGACAGATGACCAGCCCCTTGCGTCCATGTTCAATCCCAGGAAGGGAATTCCAGTGATGACTTCTACCCAGTTACAATGTTGGGCACTATTCCTAGGGGCCCACCCTTATGACAGAGAATTCAAGGGTACCATACACCACAGTAACACTGATGGCTTGTCACGCCTTCCACTGTTGGCAACTGAAGAAGAGAAGTCTTCATACTGTGACCCAGCAGAAGTGTTCCACACAGCGTTGGTGGACCAGTTGCCGGTAACAAATTCTGAAATACAAAGGGAAATAAGGAATGATCTGACATTGTCAAGAGTCTATGACATCACCATGCAAGGATTAGATTAGATTAGATTCAACTTTATTGTCATTGTGCCAAGTACAGATACAAAGCCAATGAAATGCATTTAGCATCTGACCAGAAATGTAAAGAATAGTGCTATTTACAAAATAACTGCGAATAAAGAAGTGCTACAGCACACAAATATAAAAGTACTGAGACAGTACAATACGGATGCAGTACTGCTTAGCGCTGTGATGAGAGGTTCAGCAGTGTCACAACCTCAGGGAAGAAGCTCTTCCTGTGCTTGCTAGTGCAGGAGCGGAGGCTCCTGTAGTGCCTACCATATGGGAAGAGAGTAAAAAAGTCCCTGATAATGCTTTTCGTCCTGCCCAGGCAGCATTTATGGTGGATGTTCTCAATGGTGAGCAATTGGGGGCTGATAATCCGCTGGGCAGTTTTCACCACACGCTGGAGTGCTTTGCGGTCCGTTAAGGGACAATTGCCATACCACACTGAGATGCAGTTGGTGAGTATGCTCTCAATGGTACAGCAGTAAAAGTCCATCAGTATCCTCAGACAGAGGTGAGCTTTCTTCATGCTCCGCAGGAAATAAAGGCGCTGTTGCGCCTTTTTGATCAGGATGGAGGAGTTCAGGGACCAGGTGAGATCCTCGGAAAAGTGGACACTAAGGAATTTCAAGCTTGATACACACTCCACTACAGTTCCGTTAATGTAGATGGGGATGTGAGTGTGACTCCTGGCATGCCTGAAGTCCACAATGATCTCCAGGATGGCCAGCTCATGGTAACCCAATGTTTTCATTTTTCTCAGCGAGACAATACCAACTATTGATATGTCAAAGAACGCAGATGTTTTTATCTCATGTTGTGGTTCCCTCTGAACTGTGGACTGGAATGTTAGAAAATCTGCATGAGGGGCATCTGGGTGCAGTTAAGATGAAGAAGAGTCTCGCCCAGAGCTATTTGTGATGGCCAGGAATAGATAAGCAGATTGAAAACTTGGCCAAAAGCTGTTCAGGATGCCAAAAAGTTGAAACTACAACCCCAGAGGCAGCATTACACCCGTGGGAGAGGCCTTTATCAACATTGCAAAGAGTACATGTTGACTTTGCTGGGCCATTCATGGTTTCCATTTTTCTGATTGCTGTGGATGCTCATTCGATGGCCAAATGTTATACCAATGAAGTCAACCACCTCAGCAAAGACTGTCGCTGCTCTGAGCACTATCTTCCCTAGAAATGGCTTACCAGAGCAAACTGTGTGTGACAACGGACCACAATACACGTCAGAAGAATTCCAACTGTTCATGAAGAAAAATGGCAGCAGACATTTCAAGCCAGCATCTCAAGATGAAGGAGGACATTTCTCTGTAGCATAAAGTGGACAACTTCCTTTCTCTGTGTCGGAACTCAGTTCATGCGATGACAAATGAAACACCTGCAATGCTATTCATAAACAAGACCTCCCGAAACAAGATCTGCAGAGGGAAGTGCACAATAAATGGTTCAACCTGTTGCCAAGTGAAGCAGCAGGGAGCTTTGTGATTGGACAGGAAGTCATAGTATGTGATTAATGAGAAGACAAGTGGACACCCGGTAGGATAGCTACAAGAACAGGACCACTGATATACACAGTGGATGTTGGAGATCAGACATGGAGATGTCATTTGGACCAGATACTGGATGTTTAATGGAAGAACATGCCTGAGTTGATTGCATCCAGCAAGGCGGACGCATTACAGTCACCGGACTTACGTCTCATTGATGCTGTCTCTGATAGCAACGTGACACCGGAAACTGAGAGCGTTGTCTTAGACAGGACACCTACCAAACCTAATGCCACTCCACAGGACCAGAGGCGCTATCCTGAAAGAAACAGAGCGCCACCCAAAGGACTGAATCTTTAGAACTGAGAAGTTAGTGATAGACTGTTATTTTGAAAGCATGTTTATTTGGAATATGGGTTTATGAAATGGAGATTGAATGTTTTGGACATATACAGTTTTATGTTGCATTAATCTAAAGGTGGAGGAAGTGTAATGTATGGATCTATTTCTTTTAGAGTAATGACCCCCTCCCCCCTTAGCATTACATATTAATCTCTTGTCTGCACGTGCACTGTTTATGCATGTGCATTAGTCTTCTCTCTTTCTCTCTCTCTCTCTCTCTCTCTCTCTCTCTCTCTCTCTCTCTCACTGCAATGTGAATATACCAGGTAAAGCCATCTCCTGGCTTTTATCTAATCGATATGCAGTGACGCACAGATACAACAGTTGGTGCGGCCTAATTTGGAGAATTTTGTGCAGTTTTGGTCACCTATCTCCAGGAAAGATGTAAATAAGATTGAAGAAATACAGAAAAAATTTACAAGGGTGTTGCCAGGACTGCAAGACTTGAGTTATAATGAAAGATTGACTAGATTATGAATATTATTCCCTAGAATGTGAAAGATTGAGGGTGGAGATTTGATAGAGGTATATAAAATTATGAAGGGTATAGATAGGGTAAATGCAAGCAGGCTTTTTCCACTGAGGTTGGGTCAGACTAAAACTAGAGGTCAAGGGTGAAAGGTGAAATGTTTAAGGCAGGGATGGTCAACCTATGGCGCATGCGCCAGAAGTGGCACATCAGATGATTAGAAGTGGTACATTGCACCCTAGTGATAATAAATAAAAAATAAGCCTGCTCATGCAAAAAGTATTAACCAAAAACCGATCTGTAGAAAGAAAATCTATAACAGGAATTCAAGTAGCTTAGAGCTAGAAATGAGTTTTACTGAGAAAAAATCTAAAACTTAGCAATTATTTTTAGCGATATTATTATTTCATGCACATCTTTTGGTGAGAGTTATCTTCTTTCATATGAATCTGTTTTCAATTAAAAAAAATGTTCAATGAGTCAAACTAGGAAAGAAGGACTTCTGTTCTGCAGTCGTTCCATAACTGTTCAATACATGTTTGATACTTGTTTGATCCGGAGGCGCCAGGCGTCTGCACCAACGATGCATCGCAGGTTTTTGCCAGTCAGTTTACAATTGACATTCGTGCGCTACGGAGTTGTGCTTTGTCTGTCCTTTGTGAACATTTGCAGTTTTGTACTTTATCTAAAATTAAACCTTGTTTTTACAATCTGTTACCCATCACAATGAAAATGCGAAAAAGAAAAGCAGAAAGTGATAGTAAACGTGAGTTCAATGAACAGCGGGAAAGTGAGTTCTTATTTATAGCGGGTCTGTCAGGAAAACCGTTGTGCATTGTTTGTGAAAACACTTTCTCACATAATAGAAGACATGATCCTAATAGACACTATAAAACACAACACCAGACTGAAATAGAAGGAAAACTGAAGCTAGAGCTTGGGTCTGAGTTACAGAAAGAGTATGTGATTAAGAAAAAGGAAGAAATCAAAAGAAGACAAAATATATTTGTTAAAAGTCTCATTAAGTTAAGTAACATTTATCTTGTTTTTATATTAAATCAATATACTGTATCATGTAAAAATGCTAAAGTTGTCTATATTAACATATTTTTACGAGAATTGAACGGGGGTACAAGAGTTGTATGGCACATCTGAACTGGTGCGTGAAAAAATTGACATGTAGAATGTAAACGGTTGGCCACCCCGGGTTTAAGGGGAACAAGAGAGGAAACTTCTTCACTCAAAGAGTGGTGAGAGCTTGGAAAGAGCTGCCAGCACAAGTGGTGGATGAGATTTCAATTTCAACATTCATGAGAAGTTTGGATAGGTACATGGATGAGAGGGGTATGGGGGGCTATGGTTCTGGTGGAGGTCACTGGGACTAGGCAGTTTAAATGATTCTTTATGGACTTGATCAGCCAGAAGTCCTGTTTCTGTGCTGTACTTTTCAATGTTTCTATGTGCTTGAAACCATAAGGCATACATTTAAGGTAAGGAGTAAAAGATTCAGAGGAGATATAAGGAAGAATTTTCTTTCACATGAGAATGATTGGAGGGAGGGACTCCAACAATGGAAGAGCATTTGATTCACCAAGTCATGGAAAGTTGCAGATGAGGTGCTGGTAAATGGGACTAATATAGGTGGCTACCTGGCAGTCAAAATGGACAGGGTTGAGTAGCATTCCTGTGTTTGCATTGTAAGACTGAATGTGGCATAATAGCACTCACAATCTGAGGTAGCCAGGATGTAAGGGACGTTATTCCTACACTTGGCATGTGATAAATAATTAGAGAGGTAAAGGAATTATTAAGTGTATTAAAATAATTGCAGTGATTAACTATTTTATTTTTTAAATAATTTGGATGACTCAGTTTATAAGTCATCAGTTAAGAATTTTCTTTCTCTAGTTTTATAAGAATTTGCCTTCCTGTGAGATGACTTCCTCAACATGGTAGAATTCATTCCAGTTTTCCTCACGACAAAGAAAGAGGCCATTGAGTAAATGAATACATGCCAGTGTAGGGAGTGTCCTCCACTCTGTTTGTCCCACCTGGAAAATAGAGTCTCATGTGCCAGACTGCTGGTTATAGTCTTCAGTTTGGCATTCAACATACACCAGAAACTAATGGGGAAACTATCCTCGCTGGGTCTCAACACCTCCCTCAGCAAGTGAATACTAGACTTCTTAATAGTAAGTCCACAGTTAGTCCGTGAGGACAGTAACATCTCTAGTTCCTAACTGGAGGAAGCAACAGTGGCACTGAGTCTGGCCATGTGGCTCAGAAGGGTAGGGAACGGAAGAGGAGTGCAGCGGTAATAAGGGACTCTATAGTTAGGGGGACAGATAGGCGATTCTGTGGATGCAAAGAAGAAACAAGGATGGTAGTTTGCCTCCCAGGTGCCAGGGTTTGTGATGTTTCTGAGCGCGTCCACAATATCCTGAAATGGGAGTGTGAGCAGCCAGAGGACATGATACATATTGACACCAACGACATAGGTAGAAAAAGGGAGGAGGTCCTTAAAGCAGAATACAGGGAGTTAGGAAAGAAGCTGAGAAGCAGAACCTCATAGGTAGTGACCTTGGGATCGCTGCCTGTGCCATGAGACAGTGAGTATAGGAATGGAATGAGGTGGAGGATAAATGCATGGCTGAAGGATTGGAGCACGGGGCAGGGATTCAGATTTTTGGTTCATTGGGACCTCTTCTGGGGCAGGTGTGACCTGTACATAAAGGACAGATTGCACTTGAATCCAAGGGGGACCAATATCCTGGTGGGGAGATTTGCTAATGCTATTGGGGAGGGTTTAAACTAGATTTGCAGGGGAGTGGGAACCGAAGTGAAGAGGCAGAGATGGGGAGGTTGAAGCACAAGTAGAAACATCTTGTGGGAATTTTATGAGGAAGGGTAGGCAGATGTTAGAGCCTGATGGTTTGAGATGTGTCTGTTTTAATGCAAGGAGGATCATAAATAAGGCGGGTGAACTTAGAGCATGAATCAATATGCGGAACTGTGACATTATGGCCATTACAGAGACTTGGATGTCTCAGGAGCGGTAATGGCTGCTGAGTGTGCCAGGCTTTAGATGTTTCAAAAAGAACAAAGAGGTGGCTTTGCTAATTAGGGATAGTGTCATGGCTGCCGAAAAAGGAGGAATCCTGGAGGGATTGTCTACTGAGTGAGTGTGGGTAGAAGTCAGAAACAGGAAAGGGGCAATAACTCTACTGAGTGTTTTTTATAGACCTCCCAATAGTAACAGGGATATCGAGGAGCAGATAAGGAGGCAGATTCTGGAATGGTGCAATAATAAGAGGGTTGTTGTGATGGGAGATTTTAACTTTTCTAATATTGATTGGCATCTGGTTAGCACAAGGTGTTTAGATGGGGTAGAGTTAGTCAGGTGTGTTCAGGAAGGATTCCTGGCAATATGTAGATAAGCCAACTAGAGGAGAGGCTGTAATTGATCTGGTATTGGGAAATAAACAGAGTCAAGTGTCAGATCTCTCGGTGAGAGACCATTTTGGAGGTAGTGACCACAATTTCATCTCCTTCACCATAGTGCAGGAGAGGGATAGGAGAAGACAATTTGGGAAAACATTTAATTAGTGTAGGGGGAAATAAAATGCTATTAGGCAGGAACTTGGGAACAGATTTTCTCTGGGAAATGAACAGCTGAAATGTGGCAAATGTTCAGGGCATCTTTTGCATGGAGTTCTGCATAGGTATGTTCCATTGAGGCAGGGAAAGGATGGTAGAGTTAAAGAAACATGGTGTACAAAGTATGTAGAAAATCTAATTAAGAAGAAAAGAAAAGCTTACAAAAGGTTCAAGAAACTAGGTACTGATAGAGCCTTAGAAAATTACAATGTTGCTAGGAAGAAGCTTAAGAATGGAATTAGGAGAGACAGAAGGAGTCATGAGAAGGCCTTGGTGAGCAAGATTCAGGAAAACCCCAAGGCATTTTACAAGTATGTGAAGAACAAGAGGATGAGCTGTGTGAGAATAGGACCAATGAGGTGCAATAGTGGAAACGTGTGCATGGTGTCGCAGGAGGTAGCGGAGGTACTTAATAAATACTTTGCTTCAGTATTCACCAGGGAAAACGACCTTGGCAATTGTGGGGATGACTTACAGAGGTCTGAAACACTTGAGCATATAGACATTAAGAAAGATGATATGCTGGAGCTTTTGAAAATCATTGTTAGATAAGTTACTGGGACTGAATGAGGTATGCCGCAGATACTGTGGGGAGTGAGGGAGGAGATTGCTGAACCTCTTGCGATAATCTTTACATCATCAGTAAGGACGGGAGAAATACCAGAGCATAGGAGGGTTGCAAATGTTGTTCCCTTGTTCAAGAAAGGGAGTAGAGATAACCCAGGAAATTATAGACCAGTCAGTCTGACTTCAGTGGTGGGCAAATTGTTGGAGAAGATCCTGAGAGGCAGGATTTATGAACATTTGGAGAGATCTAATCTGATTAGGGATAGTCAACTGGCTTTGTCAATGGCAGGTCATGGCTTACGAACCTAATTGAATTATTTGAGGATGTAACAGAACACATTGATGAAGGTAGAGCAGTGGATATAAACTATATGGATTTCAGTAAGGCAATTGATAAGGTTCCTTATGCAAGGCTCCTTCAGAAAGTAAGGAGGCATAGGCTCCAAGGAGACCTCACTTTGTGGATCCAGAATTGGCTTGCCCACAGAAGGCAAAGAGTGGTTGTAGCTGGTTCATATTCTACATTGAGGTCAGTGACCAGTGGTGTTCTGCAGGGATCTGTTCTGGGACCCCTCCTCTTTGTGATTTTTAAAACTGACCTGGATGAAGAAGCGGAAGGGTGGATTAGTAAGTTTGCTGATGACACCAAGGTTGGGAGTGGTATGAATAGTCTAGAGGATTGTCAGAGGTTACAGCAGGACATTGATAGGATGCAGAACTAAACTGAGAAGTGGCAGATGGAATTCAACCCAAATAAGTATGAAATGGTTCATTTTGGTAGGTCTAATTTGAAGACAGTATACAATATAAATGGTAAGACTCTTGGCAGAGTGGAGATCTGAGAGATTTTGGGGTCCATGTCCATAGGATACTCAAAGCTGCTGTGCAGGTTGACAGGGTTGTTAAGAAGGCATATGGTGTGTTGGCATTCATCAGCTGTGAAACTGAATTCAAGAACCCTAAGGTAATGTTACCCCACTTGGAGTACTGTGTTCAGTTCTGGACACCTCACTGCAGGAAGGATGTGTATACTATAGAGAGAGAGAGTGCAGAGGAAATTTACAAGGATGTTGCCTGGATTGGAGTGTGTACCTTATGAGGATAGGTTGAGTGTACTTGACATTTACTCCTTGGAGCGACGGAGAATGAGATGACCTGATAGAGGTGTATAAGGTGATGAGCGGCATTGATCGTGTGGATAGCCAGAGGCTTTTTTCCAGTGCAGAAATGGCTAATAAAAGGAGGCATAGTTTTAAGGTGCTTGGAAGTTGGTACCGAGGGGATGTCAGGGGTAAGATTTCACACAGAGAGTGGTGGGTGAGTGAAATGCACTGTCGGCGGTGGTGGTGGAAGTGGATACATTAGGGTCGTTTAAAAGCCTCTTAGATAGGTATTTGAAGCTTAGAAAAATAGAGGGCTATGTGCTAGGGAAATTCTAGGCAGTCTGTAGCGTAGGCTACATGCTTGCAGAATATTGTGGGCTGATTGGCCTGAATGTGCTGTAAATTTCTATGTTCCAATTATTGTAAAGCACAATGACAGTGGCTGATCTGATGAACATAGCAACATGAATATTGATGCATAACTAGTGTGAAAGAAAGGTGTGAAATGGGGAGTGTAAGGACAACTGAACCCCTTTAGCTGGCATAAACTGGATTATCCAGTAGCTGGATCGTTCTAAAAAATAATGTTTTATATTAATAACAATCACAAGTGAAATCACTGGCAATTGTAGTTAACAGTTAACATTTTCTAATTCCTATGAAAGCCAAAAAACATCTTTGAAGCTTGTTATCTTATAAATTTGTAAGTAGAATTTTTCATTCTCTAACATAACTATGAGGAAGTGAATAATTTCCAAGGATTTCATTAACTGTCAATCGTGTTTTTTGCCATATATTGTAATATCAGCACATAATCCAAACTTCATTTCATTAAAGTCTATTAAATTACAAGGTGCTGCACAACTATCAGATTTATTATTTTGTGCTAGAAATTGCTAGGTAAATATACCTCATCTCATCCTCAGTAGTAATATAGCAGATCAAATGTAACAAAGGATTGGAAATACTTTGCTGCATGTTTCCTGGGCTGCAAAATGGGGGACAACAAAAGCATGTTCTTAGATTATATAGGAGTATTTTCTTATTTTTTCATTTACTTAAATATTTGTAATACATTTTAAAAGTTTGAATATCTTTCTGTGCAAATACATATTTTGTTATTATTTACATTGATTTTAATTGTTCTTATATATCATGGTTTATGGTCATTTAAAATTTATAAAAATTGCTGCAGAATTATGACAGAAGGTGAAGTTCCAACTCAGCTTTGCCTTCTGCCTAAGCAGCTTATGACATTCCTGGGCAAGAATGTGCCTGAGGCCCATTCATCATTTGGATGTAACTGTTTGTGTCTCAGATGCTGAGTGTCACTGAACTCAGCTTTCCACTTCTGCTTATTGGCTGAGTGACTATAGGAAGGGAGGGAATGTGGGCATTGACTCAGGGGTAGTGGTATAAGTCCTGCATGATATCCTCATAATGAAAATGGTCCTTTAAACCTTTTTATTAACTGATTTACCTCATTAGTCCCCAAAGCCCATCTTGCATGATAATATGAAAATTAATATTAGCATTAAATTAATAGTATTAGCATTATTAAGAAGGATATATAATCCTTAAATCTTTTGCTGATCTACAGTTCAACATCAAATATTTATGCAGTGTTAATTTTTCCTGTACAAATCTTAGGAACTGGTTCATTTTGAGAATTTAGCTGCATTGGTCGGCATCCGTGATTGTTAACTTTAATGGACTCATTAATCTTAATAATATAAAATTACAAGGGTTGCGAACTGGGTGGTCTAACCACTGCCCCCAAATTCCCAATATGAGGCCAAGTTGCACAAAGCTCCCCAACATAACTATTTATAAGGATATTTATTATACTTCAATTCTCAAACTGTAAGGAAATAATTATGCAGCTTGACAATGATGAAGTACTACACGGTGCAACTATTTACAATTCCCATGAAGGGCAAATAACATAGATCAAGAAATGAAATCTCTCCAATTTCTTTTAAATATTGACATTATGTTTAGCCTTGAAACTAAATTATATTGGTGTTATTGAATCAGAAAAAAAACATTAATTTCAACTTTAGGTTAACAGTTTGTCATGATTTGGGAAGTCCTTCTCAGGCATCTGCCTTAGTGCATAATTTCTCAACTTATATCTGCTCTCTCACTCAGTTTCAACTGCCAGGACTAATCTACTGAAATAAGAATTTTTCTAATCTTGTTTGTTCACGTGCAATGGACATTAAGATCCTGTGCCAGAAGCACAACATGAACTGGTCAGACATTCAAAGAAAAAGAGGAGAAAGGAAATGGATTGAATAATTATAAGCCTACTTGCCAAACGGTCTAACCGAAGCCTAAGAACTAGGCCTATGAACAAAACCTACTCCCCAGAAGGCCATAACTAAGCCTAATAACTAGGCCCAAAATTACTGATTTGATCTATAACATTAGAGCATTGAGAATAGGACTGTTTCCTATTAATTTAATCCAGACTAGGGACCCCAATGGACTTAGTTACAAAAAGAGATCACAGAGAACTACTCAAGGTTGGGAAGTTATGTATTCTTTGAACTCATATACAGGCCTGTACATCCCCTACTACAGATCCTCCCATGGCAGGGCATCTCTAGGGCACCATACTATATCTCGCAGGCGGATGATATGGTGTTCCAGAAAACCACTCCCCAGATGGGCCAGGCGAAAACCTCCAGCAGGTCCACGCCTCCCTCCTTCTCCCTACCAGGCCCCCCTCTCTTTCTCCCTGCCAAGTCTCCCCTCCCTCTTCCTGCTGGTTCCAGGCTCCTTCTAATGATGTGTTGTCCCCTTCCTTCTCCTGCCAGGTTCCCCCTTCTTCTCTCTGTCAGGTCCCCCTCCCTCCCCCCACCATGCCCTCTTCCCCCTCCAGAGGGGGATTATAGAGGATCATTTGAAAGGTAAGATCTGTCCTGTTTACTTCAATCAATAATAAGTGTAGCGACGTTCGATATCAAGATGGTATTTGATTAGATGTGTCAGCAAGGAACCAAAATAGAAGTGAGGTCATGGAGAAGGAATGCCAGTGGTGAGAGTCATACTTGAACCACAGAGCAGGAAGGAGCACCACAATCGAAGATCCTTGGGGAGAATTGTTTCAGTTGTCTGGGTGAGCCTTCCACTGCAGGATGTTAATTCCAGGGCTGTGGTTCACTGCTACAACTTTCCATCCATGCCACTTCGGACATCAAAGCACAATTGTCTTTCTTCAGCTAGGTGCATGTGGCTCTGAGCCTTGGGTTGAGAAATACTGTGACAAAAAAAAATCATCTCAAGCGTTGACATTTAGAAGCATAAAACAAAGCTAAGCAACAGCCTGAGAGTCAAAATTGACCAGTAGCCTCAGTAACTTGACCAGACATAACAACTGCAAGGCAGAGATTCACCTCTTAACCTCCCGAGGCCTTTTTACTATTTACATCCTCAGGAGTGTGAGGCATTTATTATGGTTAGCTGCAGCCCCACGAAGTTTGAAACTTGCAGGAGTTTCTCTTAATGTCCCTTTACTTGTAACACACACATCAAAGTTGCTGGTGAAAGCAGCAGGCCAGGCAACATCTCTAGGAAGAGGTACAGTCGACGTTTCGGGCTGAGACCCTTCGTCAGGACTAACTGAAGGAAGAACTAGTGGGAGGTGGAGATCCAAAATGATAGGAGAAGACAGGAGGGGGAGGGATGGAGCCAAGAGCTGGACAGTTGATTGGCAAAAGGGATATGAGAGGATCATGGGATGGGAGGCCTAGGGAGAAAGAAAGGGGGAGGGCGGAAGCCCAAAGGATGGGCAAGAAGTATAGAGAGAGGGACAGAGGGAGAAAAAAGAGAGAGAGAGAAAAAGAATATATATATAATAAATAAATAACGGATGAGGTACGAGAGTTCCCATTCTGCTATGTCTATCCACGGCCTTAACTTCTGTAAAGATGAAGCCACACTCAGGTTAGAGGATCAACACCTTATATTCTGTCTGGGTAGCCTCCAACCTGATGGCATGAACACTGACTTCTCTAACTTACGTTAATGCCCCCCCTCCCCCTCGTACCCCATCCATTATTTATTTATTACTTTATACTTTATTGTTGCCAAACAATTGATAGTAGAACGTACACTCATCACAGCGATATTTGATTCTGTGCTTCGCGCTCCCTGGATTACAAATCGATAGTAAATGTTAAAAATTTAAATTATAAATCATAAATAGAAAATAGAAAAATGGAAAGTAGGGTAGTGCAAAAAACCGAGAGGCAGGTCCGGATATTAGGAGGGTACGGCCCAGATCCGGGTCAGGATCCATTCAGCAGTCTTATCACAGTTGGAAAGAAGCTGTTCCCAAATCTGGCCGTACAAGTCTTCAAGCTCCTGAGCCTTCTCCTGGAGGGAAGAGGGATGAAAAGTGTGTTGGCTGGGTGGGTCGTGTCCTTGATTATCCTGGCAGCACTGCTCCGACAGCGTGCCGTGTAAAGTGAGTCCAAGGACAGAAGATTGGTTTGTGTGATGTGCTGAGCCACGTTCATGATCTTCTGCAGCTTCTTCTGGTCTTGGACAGGACAACTTCCATACCAGGTTGTGATGCACCCTAGAAGAATGCTTTCTATGGTGCATCTATAAAAATTACTGAGAGTTTTAGGGGACAGGCCAAATTTCTTTAATTTTCTCAGTAAGTAAAGGTGCTGGTGGGCCTTCTTGGCAGTGAACTCTGCTTGGTTGGACCAAGTCAGGTCATTTGTGATATTGACCCCGAGGAACTTAAAGCTTTTGACCTGTTCCACTTGTGCACCACCGATGTAAATGGGGTCGTGCGGTCCGCTACTCCCTCTGAAGTCAACAACCAATTCCTTCGTCTTGCTGATGTTGAGGGATAGGTCATTGTCTTCGCACTATTCCACTAGGTTCTTAATTTCCTCTCTGTACTCAAACTCATCATTACCCGAGATATGGCCTACAATTGTTGTGTTATCAGCAAACTTATATATTGAGTTTGATGGAAACTTGCCTACACAATCATGGGTGTACAGTGAGTACAGCAGGGGGCTGAGTACACAGCTTTGTGGGGCACCGGTGCTCAGAGTGATTGTAGAGGAGAGCTTGTCCCCTATTTTTACAGCCTGGGTCCTGTCTGTGAGGAAGTTGAAGATCCAGCTGCAGATCTGAGTGCTAAGGCCCAGGTTCTGGAGCTTAGAAATCAGTTTATTTGGAATGATGGTATTAAAGGCAGAGCTGTAGTCAATCAGAAGGAGCCTTACATATGCGTCTTTATTCTCCAGGTGTTCTAAGGAGGAGGGTAGGGCCAGAGAGGTGGCATCTGTCATTGACCTGTTGCTCCGGTAGGCGAATTGCAAAGCGTCGAGGTTGACTGGTAGGCTGTGGTTGATGTGTGCTCGAAGCACTTCATAGTAATTGATGTCAAAGCCACAGGTTGAAAGTCATTCAGGCATGTCACCTTGCTCTTCTTCGGCACCGGGATTATCGTTGCCTTCTTAAAACACCGAGGGGATCTTAGACTGAAACAAGGAGCAGTTGAAGATGTCAGCAAATGCTCCAGCTAGCTCGCTTGCACAGGCCCGGAGAACCCGTCCTGGGACATCATCTGGGCCCATCGCCTTCCTTGGATTTATCTTCAGGAAGGCCCTTCTAACATCCTCCTCGGTGACAATGAATCTCGATGCCACCAGGTCCGGTTCATCCGGAGGGAGCTGGACACTCCTCTTCTTAAAATATATATATATTCTTTTTCTCTCTCTCCTTTTTCTCCCTCTGTCCCTCTCACTATACTCCTTACCCATCCTCTGGGTTTCACCCCTTCACCCCTCCCCCTTTCTTTCTCCCTGGGCCTCCTGTCCCATGATCCTTTCATATTCCTTTTGCCAATCAACTGTCCAACTCTTAGCTCCATCCTTCCCCCTCCTGTCTTCTCCTATCACTTTGGATCTCCCCCTCCCCCTCTCACTTTCAAATCTCTTATTAGCTCTCCTTTCAGTTAGTCCTGACGAAGGGTCTCAGCCCGAAACATCGACTGTACCTCTTCCTAGAGATGCTGCCTGGCCTGCTGTATTCCCCAGCAACCTTTGTGTGTGTTGCTTGAAATTCCAGCATCTGCAGATTTCCTCGTGTTTCCCTTTACTTGTGCTGCTTGCTATTGACAATAATAAGTATAATTATTGTTGAAGTTGTCTTCTACTTTTGACTCCAGTTGATTTGCATTAGTTGGATTATTGAAATTCTCCAATGGAAAATGTATTCCAGATTTTACCAAAATTATGGGGCTCTCTGTCAACATTCAGATATAATCTGGTTGGAATTGCTTTGTCTATTCCTACACTGCCTGAAATTTTGGACTATGTTGTTTTTAGCACAGGGAGATATCTAACCAAACAAAAAACGGACATATGAAAGCACCAACTAAGTAACAGGAAAATATTGCCATCTGCTTTTTTTTTCCATTACTTGTCTTTTCCCTTTTCTGTGTGTAAGGGTTGCCTATTTATTCCTGTAATAATCTATTGTTATTGCATTGAAAGGTTCGGGGTCAAAAATCTGATGAAATTGACCTCAGGTCCATCAACACCCATGACAGCCACATTACTTTCAGCACTCTTTATTGTTTTGTGCATTTTATTAGTAACTTCCAAAATTTGTGTCTCTGGTAATGGTTCTTGCAGTAACATTGTTACCCTTATGGAATCTCTAACCCATCATCAATAATCCAATAAGAGTGTTTAAATTAACATTGAAGCAACAAGATTTTCCAAATGTAAAAAGCATTTTACATTCATAAAGTCACATTTCTGTTAATAATAATGTATTATAGGATCATAGAAATAAGTTAGGTTAGCTTCACTAACCAACTTTCATAGGCATCCATTGTGTAACTTCATTAGTGAGAGCATGTGTGTACATTCCACAGAACCTGCTAATGTACATGAGGTCTGAGTAACCACCTTAAGGATGCAAATCAAGTAACTAAATTTCTTAAGAGGCTTCAAGTGCATCATAAAATTATGTGAACATCAGGCCTTCAAAAGCAGCTCTCAATTCCAACCTGGCCTCCCTTTCCACACAGATGTCATCAAACAGAACTTCAGGATACCACATCACTATGCAAGCTTTGACCCACGATCAGCTGCTGCTTTCACCAATTGGATGGCCGGATGGCCCAAATTTAATCAAAGTACTGTCATCTTCTTAAATAGATCTGGTGCATCACTCCCTACCTAAGAACGTCTGGCAAGCTTCACCTAGACCATTGGCCTTTTGTGGGTAGGACAGAAGTTCTGCCCTCCTTACGTCTTGCAGGCATAAGAGTCGATGGCTAGAATTCATTATTTGTGGCGCCTGGACTAATTTGTATTCACCATGCTTCCGTTAGAGTTACAAATAGAAAAATTAGAATTTTAGCTTTTTTGACCTCTTCAGTTCTACTCCATATTTATTTTAAATAAATATTCTATTTACACATCAAAGTATCTAGTTCAACTGATGAGTGAAGGCTAGGATACTAGGGGCACCTTCCTTTTTAAAATATTGTCCTAAATCTCTACAGAACCATAGATTCATACTTCAGGGATCATGTGTGTGTGTAGGATAGTGTTAGTGTTGGGGTAGAAGTGGTACGAGAAGAGTTTGTAAGCTTGATTCTCAAAATGCTTCATATCCATTGCCCTGTGAAATGTAGCAAGTGTCTAACTTGGGTTGCCAAAGGTTCACATCATTTCCTGTTGCTGATTGTTGGATTATTGCAATATATAGGTGAATTAAAAGGTCAACAGATCTGTTCTGGGTAATGTTTATTGAATTCCTATTAGCAGTGATTGCTGCTTTATATAATTGTTAATATGACCATCCAATTAGTGAAAAGTTTAATGTGAGCGATTTAATTAAGTCAGTATAACATAATAAAATAAAATTCTGAATTGAGCATAAATATAAATAGTAGAAGCCAGACCTACCGCTAACATTTTACTAGAAACTGTAAGTACAAATATCACATTGTTGGAATGATATATTGTGTTCAGCTTTTGTTGATGGGTGACAAAAATCTTTTGTGAACTGAATTACCTTTGCAACCAGCAGACTGTATTCACTTTGGGGTCAATTGTTATAAGGCTAACAATAAACAGGACTGCATAAATTGCCACACTTTGGTTAATGCAATTCAAAGAATTCATAAGAACAAAATTAGATTTTGAATGTAACAAAATATGGTGGTGGACAGTAATTGTGATTACATACAATAACAGTTGCCCAGAATAATAAGCCAAAGCTTGAGAAATCTTATGATCATACCTTATAATATGTTATTAAAAGATATTTCCCTGTTGTTTTGTGCTTTTGTAATTTAGAGATTTCCCTTTACTCATCTCACCTCTCATTATCTGCTTATTTTTCAACAATGCAGAGAAATAACCTTAGTGAAAAAAAGTATGACAAAGTAATGATTTAGACAGCAAAACAATTCTTCTCAGACCGAAGACAAGATGTGACCATTTTCCACTGATGTATTATTGTGGTGCTTTGACTGTTGCAATTAAGATTTGTATAAAAGCCTTTAATTTAGTGTTGTCAGCTTTAATAGACAGGAATAAGATTGATGAGAAGGTTTGATAGAGAAGTTGCTTCTTGGAAATTACATTGTGCCATAGCGTCAAGTTCAGGGCATCATGACAACTCTCTCATTTTTAATACTTACGGATCTGTGAAGTCACAAGAGGCAGACAAAATACAGTGGTAATGAAACCCTTTCACCACAAGCGTGATGAAACGAAAATGGTTTTAGTCATTACTCTTATGACAGCTTCAATTCATTTTTCTGTAATTTCATGGAAGGGAATGTAACTCTTAAGTGAGTGGTTCTGGTCTAAGAACTAAAATGATCAGTCAAGATTATATTTAAATACGCTCAGTGGTATTTTTCATTGTTTAATGCGAGTTTTCCTTCTAGGGGAAAACCACTCAAATTGTGACATTTATTATTGAAAATTGTTATCAACAAAAACTGCACTATAGAAAGGATATGTTGAATCCGGAGAGTATGCAGAAAAGATTGAGAAGGATGTTGCCTGGATTGGAGGGCTTGAATTATAGAGAGAGTTTGACAGGTGGGTTTAGTTTTCTCTGGAGTGAGGAAGGCTGTGGGGATGACATGATAGAGGTACATAAAACCGAGGAGCATCATCCAGTATTGATATACAGAGTTTCTTCCCACGGTAGAGGTAACTAAAACTAGAGTGTATTGATTTAAGGTCAGAAGAAAAAGGTTTACAGGGAAGATGAAAGGCAAATAAAAAAAATGAGTACTTAGTATCTAGAATGAACTGCCAGAGGAAGTGTTGGAGGCAGGAAGAGTAACAACACTTGGACAGGTACTTGAATGAAGAGGAATAGGAAATTAATGTTAAATTAATAGGAATGAAATATTTCTTTGGAACATATTCCAAAGAAATTCTTATGAGGTTCTGCAATGTAAACTGTAATTCCTTTCACTGTATTGTACTAAGCTTAATCTTCTACAAATAATTTTGTGTTTCCTATGACATAATTAGGTTTTCCTTCTTTTATCATTATGGAATTGAGTTCAGATTTAGTATAAAGTGCCTTTCATAATGAACAGAAATCACTTGTTTCTAGCTCAGCTCATTTACAAATATAGACCTTTTCATCATCAATGTCACATAGTTGTGTATCCAACAATGAAAATATTAGGTATGGAAATCCAGATGCATATCCAGTTGTGACTGGAGGTATTGCTGAAGGTCAGATCATGTGACTTTGACCATGTGACTTGATGACTGCTGCTTGATCATGTCTTATTTGTAAATATTATTGCATTTACTGCATATGGAGTCTCCTGTCCATATTTTAGTACAGTAGTTTCCTCTTCAGAGGGAAAAAAAATGCCTTTTTTGTCACCAACATTAATCTTTGCTGCTACATAAGTTTGCCAGTCATTATCACGGGATGGATTGGCAACGTTGCGTTTAGTGCTGCTGCATCACAAGTCCAGCAATCAGGTTCAATCCTGACCTGGGGTGTTGCCTCTGGTGAGTTTGTATGTGCTCACTGTGGCCTCACTGTTCTGATCTTCTCCCATATATGAAAGCCACACTAGTTGGTAGATTAATTGCTACTATGAATTGTTCCTAGTGTAGATTGGTGATGGGACAGGCAAGTGGCGAGAGAACAGTTCACTGGGAATTCAGTGGAGTACTGGAACCGAAGAGATGGCTCTGATGGACAGAATGGCCACTCTCAGTGTTGGATGAAATGTGTGCTGTCACTTGTCTGACTGCAATTGCAGTGAATAATAAGGCAGTGTGTCAGTTCCCATCATATTTTGTTGTCATGACTACATAATGTAATCACCCTCCTCTTTCATTATATTTTACTTTGATTTACTGTCCAACTGTATCTTTCCAGCACCAAGTCAAGCTGCACTGTGTTCAGCTACAGACTCCTGCAACATTCATGGACTCGGGATCTTGGACTATATTTTTTGTGCGACTGTATTTTACTGATATCTTATACGTGCTATATGTGTCTTGTGCTGAGTGTACTGTCGAACTATGTATTGCACCTTGGCCCCGGAGTAACACTGTTTTGTTTGATTGTGTACATGGGTATGAGGGCTGGATTCACAATGAGTAGCTTACAGCTCGTTGGTTTCAAGAGTTCTTGCATTATCTCAGCTTGATCCAGGACAGGGTTAAACAGTTGTGGTGAGTAGAGATGGAGGCAGCAGGTATTGGAGACCTACTGCAATCGGGCATGAGTGGAGGCTTTAGAAATGTGTGAGGTGTTATTTTTGAAGGATACTTAAAAGCCTTTGAAAACATTTGAATGCACTAACTCACATATCTTAGAAGAATAATTAAACACTCTTTATCAACTCCTGATAAAAATATCTGAAATGATGCAAGTGAGTGTGAAATTCATAAAATATCTTTTGAATGATTCTCATCTAAATTCCATTCAGGGTATACCGGCTAGTTTGTGCAACTGGTGAGGGAGAATTATGCTCACAACATCTGTTGTTCTTGATGTTTAATAGAACTTTTATTATGATGTTATTGACAATTTAGTTCATGGTGCAGAAAAAAATCATTGTAATAAAGAAAGCTCCTTTGATGAAAACTTTTCCATACTAATTTTACGCAGCTACAGCTAGCTAATGTTTTCAGTCCTAGTAGACTAACAGAATTTGAGATATATGTATCTCTCCAGGATCTGAACTTAAATCTGATTACTATTTCTAAATCAGACAGTGATTGATTCCAGATAATTATCTGAGGAAAGGAATTAGATTATGAAACAAAATTACATTTTAAATAGTCCCTATTGTTCTTCTAATGTCAAGCATTCATTATTCCATCCAATATCATTAAGTTTGGAGGCATTTGCTTATTGGTAAGAAATAACTTCATTGTACAATAGACTGCGGTCAATTAGAAACTGGTACTATTCTGAGCGAGGTAACGGTTTATTTATCTTTATTACTTTCCTATCATGAAAGATGTTATATATTATTAAGGGTTATAGAGAAATTTTTTTGGAACAACATAAATTGACTTTGTGGTAAGTCACCTCAAATTCACCTTTCAGATTTATTTTGCGAAAATTTTCAAATATTGAATGAGTTTGAAATGCTTTTGTATATTTCCTCTATAATAAGCAGACTAGCCTCTTTATTTAGATTGAACATACAGCATTTTGATATAACATGTTGAAAATAGTGCACTAAAGAATTTTCTAGATCTTGTACTAAAATATTAAAATATTAATAAAAACATTGACATCTTACAGCTATTGTATAGAACTGCCTAGAAAACATTTGACTGCTGTCATGAAACCTAATTCATGAGCAGAGATACTCAGAGAATATTTTCACCTGATTTCTATTACCATGATTATCAAATACATTCAGCATATGAACAAAAGCCTTGCATTCGTATGACACCTATCATTTCCATTTCAGGTGAATACAGTTGTCTCTTAGTCAAATAGTAAGTGGGATGTATAATCACTGCTGTCATGTATTCCATTTTTTGTAACAGATTTAATGGATAAAATAAACACAACAAATTTTGCAGATGCTGGAAATCCAAAGCAACACATACAAAATGCTGGAGGAAATCAGCAGGTCTCGCAAAATCTTTGGAGAAGAGTAAACAATTGTTGTTTTGGGCTGAGACCTTTCTTCAGGACTGAGAAGGATGGGGAAGATGCCAGAATAAAAATGTGGGGAGAGGGGAAAGAGGCTAGCTAGAATGTGATAGTTGATGCCAAGTGGGGGGAAAGGTCAAGGGCTGGAGAAGAAGGAATATGATAGGAGAGGTGATTGGAGCAGGGGAGAAAGGGAAGGAAGATATAACTTTTTCTGGACAGCAACCATTAATACTTGTTCAATGGATTAGGATGACTCATGTGCACTCAGACCAGGAATATAAGAATGGATTTTATGCATAATATAGAAGGCACAAGAATTAAAGAGAAGCACAGCATGGGAACAGGTCTTTTGACCTATCCTGTCCGTGTTGACCATGATGCTTAGCTAGCTAGTGGTGCTTTCTTTCCTGCAGTATGACTCCATATTTTGACGATTGGCAGCTCATGAATTACGTAAGTTACACAATTCAAAAAGCAAATTATACCCCCAGTGGCCACTTTATTAGGTACACCTGTACACCTGCTCATTAATGCAAATAACTAATCAGCCAATCATGTGGTAGGAACTCAATGCATAAAAGCATGCAGACATGGTCAAGAGGTTTAGTTGTTGTCTAAACAAAACATCAGAATGGGGAAAAAATGTGATCTAAGTGACTTTGACCATGGAATGATTGTTGGTGTCACACCAGGTGGTTTGAGTGTCTCAGAAACTGTTGATCTCCTGAGATTTTCATGCACAACAGTCTCTAGACTTTACAGAACATTGTGTGGAAAAAAAAACATCCAGTGAATGACATTTCTGTGGGTGAAATTGCCTTGTTAATGGGAGGGGTCAGAGGAGAATGGCCAGACTGGTTCAATCTGACAGGAAGTTGACAGTAACTTAAATAACCATGCATTACAGCAGTGGTGTGCTGAAGAGCATCTCAGGATGCACAACATGTCAAACCTTGAAGATGATGGGCGGTAACAGCAGAAGAGCTTGAACATACACTCGATGGCCATTTTATCAGGTACAGGAGGTACTTAAGTGGCCAGTGAATGTATATCATCTTATATGTCAAAAGTTTAAGGCACAAAAATAGGATATTTTGTTGCTTTAGGCAGGGATTTGGTGTGATCTCATTTGGAGTATTGAATAAAAAACTCCAAGGTGCATTCATGAATTGTAGCGTTGTTGGAATACAGTAAGCAATGAAGCAATAAGTACAGTATTGTGTATTCATTCAAGGTCTAGTTGTAGTGCCAGAGAATGTTCAGTCTTCATACAAGTGGAGAAGGCTTGTGAGGAGATCATCAATTATTGTATATCGCTGTCTGAACTGCTGCTCAAAGCCCCACATCACTTTGCTCTCCAGCTAACAATCTGTATCAATGAACACTTGAATCTAACATTCACAGGGTCCACCTCATCCTCAGTCATTTTGCTCTGTATCTTGCCTTACACTTACTGCTCGACTACACTACTTTCCCAGAGGCAGCCATTGGGCAAATGGAATGTACTTAATGACACCTTTGGTCAGTTCTGGTTCTGGAATGTCAGAGCAGAAGATTAAAATCCAAAATGTATTCTTTTAAGAGCAAACCATAGATTTGTTCACCTCTGGCCTGTGCCTCAGCAATCTCCATAACAATGACTTTGAAGTGCTATGGTGCCAACCATACCCATTTGGATGGTTCTATCTGGAACCAATGTTGGGCTGTTGCAGGGACAGATTGCAGAGCAGATCTCTGAGCTTCCATTGCAGGACCTTTGGATTCTGGGAGGTCTCTGCTTCAGCTGCAATGAAAACAAAAAAAGGAGGCCTGGGATGGTCAATCACGATGGGATCCACAAGGGTTGAATTGGCATTGGTCACACTTTCATGGGAAGTATAATCTTCAGCCTGCACACAAAGCCATGTGCAGCAGGCTCCTCAATCTTCTACACATGTTAGATATGCTTTTGGTCAATTAGACCGTGTCTGCATGAATGAATCTGCAGATTCATTGCTTTTGACAGTGTTGCCTCATTGAAGGCCTTATTAGAGACCTTTTGAGCACAAGTCATATTTGCCGCACCCTCCTGGAAGTTGTGTCTAGGTTAACCTTTATGAATAGATCTAGCCAAGAGCTTTCATTTACAACAGATCAGCTTCTGGACAGTTGGCTCTGAATGTCAGACACAGTGACAGGCTGCAACAAATAATCTGCTGGAGGAGTTCAGTGGGTCAAGTAGCACCTATCTGTGGAAAGGAATTGCTGACAATTAAGGTTGAAAAGCAGCATCGAGATTCTAAATTTTTTGCAGCATAGATCCAATCAGATCCCCTGCTCCAACACCATCGCCTACCTGGTTGAATTTGTTCTTATGCGGAGTAATTTCTTTTGCCTCCTCTCACTTCCTAATAATCAAAGATGTAGAATGGTACACTTTTCTGGGTCTAGCTAGGTGTGAAACATCACTAGTACTATTCCCCAGCTCTTTCTCCATTACATCGATAACAGTGTTGGTTCTGTTTCCTGTCCTCATGTCAATTTTATCATCTTTACTACTAGATTCCACCAACTCTCGAATTTACTTTGACCAATTCTGACATTTCTCTGGAGACAAGCCCTCTGCTGAAATTTAGTATAAACCAAATGACCCCCATAGCTGCATAGACTACACCTCTTTTCTCCCTGACTCTTGTAAGGATGCCATCCCTTTCTTCCAGTTTCTCTGTCACCACTGCAAATGCTCTCAAGGTTACTCTTAATGTTCAGATTAAGAAAGTTCTTAAGGAAACATGGTTTCCTTCTTCTGAGGTGGTATAGCCCTCCTCTTTATTCCTTTTGCTCCTTCTGCTTTCACCAAGCCTCCCTTCAAACAGAAAAAGATCATACTGATGCATGGTCTCAACATTGACAGTTTTACTCCTTCAACAGATGCTGCTTGACCCACTGAATTCCCCTTTCAGATTGTTTGTTGCTCCATGCTTCAGCCTCAATAGCTCTATGAAAGTTCAAGATAAACCTTGATGGAATGAGCAGCACTGCTGTTCATGCTTTGCACGATTTTCTTAATCCAGAGGATTATTGAGATTTCAACCTTAGATTTTGAATACATGTAGGATATTTCAGTTTCAAACTTCCTTTATTTTTTGTAAATTCCTATAGTCATTTGCCTTTATTCTTTTAAAATGGCCATCACAATATATCTATTTTCATCATTTGGAGTTTCAAGTTTCCATATTACAGGCTGCTATCATCTCATTTCAAATGATGAATGGTTTGACAAAGCTGATTACAGTTATCCAGTGAGAAAGAAAATCTTCAAACTAAAAATGTATATCTTTGTAAACTCTTTGTTAATTTGAATTCACAAGTATGTTTTCTCCAGAGTTCTATGAATAAAGATGATCAGACAGGGGCTCTCACAGATTGTTTATTGTTATCAATTTTTCAGAATCGAGTTTATATATGTCATGAAATTCATTGCTTTTGCAGCAGCAGTACAGTGCAGTACATAAAATTTACTGTAAGTTACAAAAATAAAGAATGCAAGAGTGTAAAAGATGAATAATGAGGTTGCGTTGATGGACTGTACAGAATCTGATGATTCATGGGGAAGAAGTTATACTTAAAACATTGACTTTGGATCTTCAGGCTCCTGTAATTCTTTCCCAATGTAGTAATGCAAAGAGGGCATGTCCCAGATGGTGAGGGTCTTTAATGGCAGATGCTGGCTTTTTGAGGCACTGCCTCTTGAAGATGTCCTCAATAGTGAGGAGTGTTGTGTTCACCTTGGAACTGACTGAATCTGCAACAACACTATGCAACCTTTTGTGATCTTGTGCTTTGGAAGTTCCATACCAGGCTATGATGCAACTTCTCTCCACTGTACATCCGTACAATCAGTTGCTTGATCTTGCTAACGTTGAGCCCAAGTTTGTTGTTGTTGTGATACCACACAGGCAAGCAGCTTATCTCACTCTCATCTGCTTCTTGATGCTATCTCAGATTTTGCCAACAACACCAAATTCATAGATGGCGTTTGACCTGTGCCTAGCAACACAGTCATGAGTGTAGAGAGAGTGGAACAGTAGGCTAAGCATGCTTCTTCAGGTTCACCTTTGTTGATTATCAGCAATGAGGAGATGTTATTACTGATCTGCACTGAGTGTGGTATCCCAATAAGGAAGTCAAGGATTCAGTGGCAGATATTTGTGTGCTTAACTTTGGAAATGAAAAATACCACATTGCTCAAAGGACAAATGGATAATGGAGCTATTAGCTTTTTCTGTCATCAGTCCCTGGAAGTAGTTAATGAATGAAATGATAATTTTAGACATCCTATTAAGTAAACTCTCATTGATGATTGCTATTAGAATAACATAAGCTTGTTTCTAATTCACCCTTTGCCATGAAGTCAATCTTTGCATACTCGGTTAACTGGGAGTGTACAGATCTCAAATAATAATAGTTTTACTAAGGAAGGGAAAAGCAAATCCTTGAAAGATTCCTGCCATATAATGTGTTTACTTTTGTAAACTCAGGTGAATTTCTCTTGCCTTACTTTGAACTCACTTTGAAAGGCTTTTTACTAAACAAGGAATTTTACCCAGAGATGCGTGTGCCTTGAAACCAAAGTGATGATTTAAATTGAGCTTTGATGTTACAAAATACATTTACATTAATCATATTCTGTACTGTGCTCAGAACAGAAGTATTAGTATCTTGGATTAACACACATAAAATGCTGGAGGAACACAACTGTTCACGGCGCATCGATGGAAATGAATATAGAATCGATGTTTTGGGCCAAGACCTTCATGAGGATGAGAAAAGGCCTTGAATTGAATTGACTTTATTACTTACATCCTTCATATACATGAGGAGTAAAAATCTTTACGTTACATCTCCATCTAAGTCTAGAATGTGCAAATTATAGTAATTTATAATAAATAGTATGTACAACAGGACAGTTAATATAACATACAGATACAATTGTATTGTAAAGGGAAAAGGCCAAGAAGAAGAAGATGTAGTGTGGCGGGGGGGTGGAAGGAGTACGAGCTAGAAGATGATAAGGTGAATTCAGTGAGGGGGGAAGGTAGGTGGCTGGGGGAGGGGCGATGAAGTGAGAAGCAGAGAGGTGGAAAAGTTAAAGGGATGAAGAAGAAGGAATCTAATAGGAGAGGAAAGTGGACCATGAGAAAAAAGGAAGGAGGAGAGGCACCAGAGAGGGGCTGATAGGCAGGTGGGGTAAGAGGGGAGCCAGAATGGACAATGGAAAAAGAGAGAAGGGGGAGTAGGGAGAAATTATCAGAAGTTAGAGGAAGTTAGACTGAAAGTCTGGTTCCATCCTCCTTGTTTGCCGGGGGAATGGGAGGCAGAGCATCTGGTCAGAAAGTGGAGGGATGGAGAGAAAGGTAGATATCAGGGCCGGTAAAAACAGGCAGGAACAAAGTAGTAGATACAAGGGGTTGGATAGCTTGAAGTGTAGATATAGTAATGCGAGGAGTATTTTGGGTAGTGCAGATGAACTCAGAGCAAGGGTCAGTACATGTTGTAGCCATTACTAAGTCTTGGTTGAGAGAGGGACAGGAATGGGTGCTTTATTTTCCAGGGTTTTGATGTTTTAGAAAAGATAGAGAGAGAGGTAAAAGAGGTGGGGAAGTTGCACTTCTAATCCGGGACAATATCACAACAGCACTCAGAAGGAATATAACGGAGAGCTTGTCCACTGAGTCTATATGTGTAGAACTCAAAAATAGGAAAGATGCAATAACTATGATGGGATCGTACTACAGACCCTCTGGCCATCAAGGAACAGATTTGAAGGCAGATTAAGGAAAGGTGTAAAAACAACAGGGTTTTTTGTCATGGGGGACTTCACCTTCCCTAATATAAACTGGGTCCTTTTGAGTGGAAGAGGTTTAGATGAGGCAGAATTTGTTAGGTGCATCCAGGAGAGTTTCTTAAATCAATATGCACTGTAGATAGTCCAACAAGAGGAGGGACTGTACTGGACTTTGTGTTGGGTAATGGCCAGGTGACTGACTTACTAGTGGGTGAGCAATTGGGAAACAGTGAGCACAACACCTTCAGTTATAAGGTAGTTATAGGATGAGTATAAACCTTGCTGGAGAATGTTAAATTGGACCAGGGCAAACTACAGAAGCACTAGAAAGGAACTGGGGAGAAATAACTGAGAACAGCTGTTTGTGGGCAAGCTCACATCTGACAGATGGAGGATGTTTAAAGATCAACTGAACAGAGTCCAGGACAGGTATGTTTCAGTAAGAAAGTAAGACAAGGATGGCAGGTAAAAGAATCTTGGATGTCGAGAGAAATAGAATAGAATAGAACTTTATTATTGTTGCTCAAGACAATGAGATTGCGGTGCTACTCCAACCCATGCTAAACAGATAACTACAAAGCACGCGGTATAGATTAGTTAAAACAATAATAACACTTCATAACAATCCATAACACTCAAAGGCCATTGGCAAGCTGGACCGTAGCATTCTTCAGCTACACAACAGCCCTCAGGAAGAAGCTGTTCTTCAGTCTTACTGCCTCGGTGAAGATGTTTCTGCATCTCCTACCAGATGGCAGGTAATTGAACAGACAGTATCCAGGATGGGATGGGTTTTTAACGCTGTACGAGCCTGCCATAGGCATTGTAGATTGTCTCCAGCTTTGCTAGTTAAGTGTCGATGATGTGCTGAGACGTCCTAATCACCAGTTGGAGTGCTTTGTGATCTGTCTTGCTGTAGTTAGAGACCACGCTGTCATTTTGTATGTGAGTATGCTCACTGTCGCACATTGGTTAAAAATTGGCCAGCAATTTTTGGGGCAGATTAGCTCTCCTTAAGCACATCAGGTTGTATAGTCACTGTTGTGGCTTCCCTACTATCGAGGTTGTGTTGATGGACCTAGAGAGCTCCTTAGTGATGTTCGTACTTCAAAACTTGAAGCTGGAGACCCTTTTCACTCCCTCACCATTTATGAATAGTGGGGCTTGTTCAGGTTTTGCCTTCCTGAAGTCAATTATCATTTTTTTTGTCTTCTTGAGTGATAGGTTGTGGTTCCTGCACTGATCGGACAGTTTCAACACCTCCTCTCCATATGCAGATTCATTTTTGTTTGTGATTAGGCCAATCACAGTTGTGTCATCAGCAAATTTAATGATCTAATTTGTAGCATGAGCAAGAGTGCAGTCAGTACATACCCCTGTGGGGCACTGGTGTTCAGGGTGGGTGTGGTTGATGTGCACTTGCTTTGTTTCACCATCTGGGTACGATTAGTGTGGAAGTCGAGATCCAGTTACAGGTTGATGTGCCGAGGCCTAGGTTGAGGAGCTTGACTGTCAGCTTGTTTGGTAGTCTAGTGTTAAAGGCTGAGCAGTAATCAATGAAGCTCATCCTGATAAAGGTGTCTTTGAGCTCCAGGTGTTCCAAGATAGCATGAAGGGTGATAGAAATAGCATCTTCCGTTGATCTATTCGCTTTGCAAGCAGACTGGATTGGTGCTGGTCCAAGGTAGCAGGCATTACGTCCTTGATGTGGGACATGACCAGTCATTCCAAGCATTTGGCAATGATGGAAATGAATGCCTCCAATCTGTAGTCACGTTGCTGCTGATGTCTCGGGGACTGGAATGATTGTTGCTGTTTTGAAGCTTGCCCGGAACCATAGCCTGGGACTGTGAGGGGTTGTAAATATGTCAGAACTTCTGAGAACCTGTCTGGGCATGCCGTCTGGTTCTGCTGCTTTGTGTGCATTGACGTTATGGAGTACACCCCTCACCTCATTTATGTTCGGTGTCGGCACAGTTCTTCTGTCTGGTGATAAGATCCTCACCGCTGGTTCATTATCGTCCTTATCAAAGTGCGCAGAGAAGTTGTTCATCTCTTCATCTTGGTGGGCATCACCATGATCAGAGCGGAAGAACTTTCCTTTGTGATCTGAGATGGATCTGACACCTTCCCAAACATGTCAGGGATAGGTAGCATTATTAAAATATGTGTCAATCTGTTCTTTATGTCCATTCTTGGTGGTCTTGATGCCTCTCTTAAGATTCAATCTGGCCTCACTGTATACTTTGGCATCCCTGGGTCTTTAAGCAGTGTGAAGAGCTTTGAACTGGTTCCATGACTCATTGTTCTTCCAAGGCTTCTGGTTCCGGAATAACCAAATATCTTCGGTGGTGATGATGTTGCCTATGCAGAGTTTGATGTAGCGCATAACTGTGGTTG
The DNA here is from genome assembly GCF_030028105.1 of Mobula birostris. Taxonomy (NCBI): domain Eukaryota; kingdom Metazoa; phylum Chordata; class Chondrichthyes; order Myliobatiformes; family Myliobatidae; genus Mobula; species Mobula birostris. Next base: position 144,716,080 of record NC_092372.1, on the reverse strand, counting down.
TGTATTTTTCTAAATCAATGCCCGAGTTGTACCTAGCCTGGCATGCAGACAGACTCCAGTCAGTAATCTCAAAGCAATCTTGAAGACTGGAGATGGCTCCCTCAGGCCACACTGTAACTGTCCTGGAGGTTGGTTTCTCCTTCCTCAGCTCTGCAATCAGATGTGAAGGCAGGTGATTGGACAAATCCAGGTGATAGCATGGGAAGACTGTGTATGTGCCTGTGATGTTGGTGTACACCTGGCCCGGTGTGTTATTACCCCTTGTAGGGCAACTCATGGAATTTAGGGAATACTATTTTAAGGTTAGCCTGATTAAAATTGCCAGTGCGATGAATGCACTATCAGGGAGAGCAGCTAGTTGTTTAACAATAGCATCATGCAGCTGAGCTAATACTAACTTGGTGTTGGCCCGGGGAGGTATATAAGCTGCTGTAATGTAAACAACTATTTATATTGATGAATTTAGTTAAGAAATAAAAGAAGAAATTTGCAAAGCTTAGGAACCTAGAACCAAAGTCAGCTCTTGAGGATTCTAAAGAAGCCTGAAAAGAACTCGGGAAGGGAACTATTAAAGACAGAAGGAGCCATGAAAGGTCCTTGGCAAGTTGGATTAATGAGAATCCCAAGGTATTCCATACATACATCAACAGGAAGAGGATATCTAGGGAGAGGATAGGGCTACTCCAGAACAAAGGTGGTGGTGGGAACACTTGCTTGGATGGGGAGGAAGTGGGTGAGGTAATTAATGAGTTCTTTAAATCAGTATTTACCGAGGAGAAGGAAGTGGAGGGTAAGGAGATTAGTGCTGAGCATACTGATAAGCTAGGACATTACGAGGTAAAGGAAGAGGTAGTATTGGGGCTCTTAAAGAGCAGTAAGATGGCTGTCCCCAGGGGCTGATGGGGTATACAGTACCCTAGGTTACTGAGAGAGGGAAGAGAAAAGATTGCTGGGACCTGGACCAATGTCTTCAGCCATAGGAGAGGACCAGGAGTACTGGCGAGTGGCTAATTTTGTTCCACTATTCAAGAAGAGAACCAGGAAACTGTAGACTAGTGAGTCTCATGTTATTGGTAGGGAAGTAATGGAGAGAATCTTAGGGATAGTGTTTATGAGTATTTGGAAAACCATGGCCTAATTTGCATTTACGAGCTGGTGTACAGATGCAAAATGGCCACTGGGTGTAAAGTGCTAGAGAATCGCAATATGTCAAGCAGCATCTAAGAGGGTAAAGGGACGGCCGAGGTTTCGGATCAAGACACTTCATCAGAGAGATAGAGACAGAGCCTGATGGGTGGTCTTGACCTGGGATACTGACTGTCCATTTCCCTCCCTGAATGCTGCCTGACCGGTGGATTTCTTCCAGATTCTTGTGTATTGCTCCACATTTCCAGCATCTGCAATCTTTCTTGCCTCTCCGTTTAAACAGCATGATATGGTTAAAGACTAAGCAGAAGTGGTTGAGGCAGGTTCGATGTTGTCATTTAAAGTTAAATTGGATAGCTATATGGACAGGAAAGGAATGGAGGGTTATGGGCCGAGTGCAGGTTGGTGGGACTAGGTGAGAGTAAGAGTTCGGCACGGACTAGAAGGGCTGAGATGGCCTGTTTCTGTGCTGTAATTGTTATATGGTTATATAATTACGGAGAGCCAACGTGGCTTTGTGTGGGGCAAGTCATGTCTTACTAACTTGATAGAGGTTTTTAAACAGGTGATGAGGCCGATCGATGAAGGTAGAGGTATGGATGTTGTCTACGTGGATTTTAGTAAGGTGTTTGACAAGATCACTCATGGGAAACTCATCCAGAGGAATAGGATGCACGGGATCCTTGGTGAATGGGCCACTTGGATTCAGCACTGACTTTTCCACAGAAGTCAGAGGGTGTTGGTCAAAGCAACTTATTCTAGCTAGGGGCCTGTGAGTAGTTGTGCTCCTCAGCGCTCTGTTTTGGGACCTCTGCTGCTTGTGATGTATATAAACGACCTGGATGAAAAAGTAGATGGGTGGGTTAGTAAGTTTGCAGATATGAAGAATGGTGATGTTGTGGCTAGTACAGAAGATTGGCAAAGAATACAACAGGATATGAATCAGTTGTAGATATGGGAGGAGGAATGGCAGATGGAGTTCAACTTGGCTAAATATGAAACGCTGCATTTTGGTAGGTCAAATAGAAAGAGGCAGTACACTGTTAAGAGCAAGATCCTTAACAATGTTGATGAGCAGAGTGTAAGGGGTCTTGGGTCCAAGTTCATTGCTCCCTTAAAGTGGCTACTTAGGTTGATTGAGTGTTTAAGAAGGCTTATGGCAGGCTTGTCTTTTTTAGTTGAGACACTGAGTTCAAACATCAGGAAGTTATGTTGCAGCTTTATAAAACTCTTGTTAGGTCACATTTAGAGTATTGCTCACATTTCTGGTCACCCCATTACAGGAAGGATGTTAAGGCTTTGAAGAGGGTGCAGAAGAGGTTTACCAGGATGTTGCCTGAGTTAGAGGGCATGTGCTACAACAAGAGGTTGAACAAACTTGGGTTGTTTTCTCTGAAACAGCGAAGGTTGAGTGGAAATCTGATGCAGGATATAGGATTATGAGAGATATAGATACAGTAGGCAGAAAATATCTTTTACAAGCATTGAAATGTCTAATGCAGCATTTAAGGTGAGAGGAGGTAATTTCAAAGGAGATGTGAGGGGCAGGTTTTTTTACACAGAGAATGGTAGGTGCCTGGAATACATTGCTTGGGTTGGTGGTAGAGGCAGAAACATCAGAAACTTTCAAGACATGCGCACATGAATGTGAGGGAAATGGGCATTTTTAGGCAGATTAGTGTAGTTAGCTATTTGATTATTAATTGAATTGGTCCAGCACAAAATTGCGGGCCGAAGGGCCTTTTTCCTGTGCTGTACTGTTCTATGTTCTTAATCAATGTTCATGATGTCAGGCCAGAGGCTACTCAGACGGAATACAGAGAAACATAGAAAACCTACAGCACAATACAGCCCATTCAACCCACAAAGCTGTGCTGAACATGTCCTTACATTAGAAAGTACCTATGGTTACGCATAGCCCTCTATTCTTCTAAGCTTCATGTACATGTCCAGGAGTCGACCCTATCATATCCACCTCCACCATTGTCGCCGGCAGCCCATTCCACACACTCACCACCCTCTGCGTAAAAAAAACTTACCCCTGTCATCTCCTCTGTACCTACTTCCAAGCACCTTAAAACTGTGCCCTCTCATGCAGGCCATTTCAGCCCTGGGAAAAAGCCTCTGACTATCCACATGATCACTGCCTCTCATCATCTTATACACCTCTATCAGGTCACCTCTCATCCTCTGTCGCTCCAAGGAAAAAAGGCCGCATTCACTCATCCTATAAGGCATGCTCCCCAGTCCAGGCAACATCCTTGTAAATCTCCTCTGCACTCTTTCTATGGTTTCCACATCCTTCCTGTAGTGAGGCGACCAGAACTGAGCACAGTACTCCAAGTGGGGTCTGACCAGGGTCTGATCTAGCTCCAACATTACCTCTCAGCTCCTAAACTCAATCCCATGATTGATGAAGGCCAATACACCATACACTTTCTTAACCACAGAGTCAACCTGCGCAGCAGCTTTGAGTGTTCTATGGACTCAGACCCCGATTTCCTTCTGATTCTCCACACTGCCAAGAGTCTTACCATTAATACCATATTCTGTCTTCATATTTGACCTATCAAACGGAACCACCTCACACTTAGCTGGGTTGAATCCCATCTGTCACTTTGCAGCCCAGTTTTGCATCCTATCAATATCCCACTGTGACCTCTGACAGCCCTCCATACTATGCACAACATCTCCAACCTTTGTATTACTAACCCATCCCTCCACTTCCTCATCCAGATCATTCACAAAAATCACAAAGAGTGGGGGTCCCAGAACAGATCCCTGGGGCACACCACTGGTGACCGAACTCCATGCAGAATATGACCCATCTACAACCACTCTTTGCCTCCTGTGGGCAAGCCAGTTCTGGATCCACAAAGTAATGTCCCCTTGGATCCTATACCTCCTTACTTTCTCAATAAGCCTGGCATGAGGTACCTTATCAAATGCCTTGCTGAAACCCATATACACTACATATACTGCTCTACCTTCATCAATGTGTTTAGTCACATCCTCAAAAAATTCAATCGGGCTCGTAATGCACAACCTGCCTTTGACAAAGCCATGCTGACTATTCCTAATCATATTATACCTCTCCAAATGTTCATAAGTCCTGCCTGTCAGGATCTTTTCCATCAACTTACCAACCGCTGAAGTAAGACTCACTGGTCTATAATTTCCTGGGCTATCCCTACTCTCTATCTTGAATAAGGGAACAAAATCCACAACCCTCCAATCCTTTGGAAACTTTCCTGTCCCCATTGATGATGCAAAGATCATTGCCAGAGGCTCAGCAATCTCCTTCCTTGCCTCCCACAGTAGCCTGGCGTAAATCTCGTCTGGTCCCGGTGACTTATCCGTCTTGATGCTTTCCAGAAGTTCCAGCACATCCTCTTTCTTAATATCTACATGCTCAAGTTTTGCAGCCCGCTGTAAGTCATCCCTACAATCACCAAGATCCTTTTCCGTAGTGAATACTGAAGCAAAGTACTCATTAAGTACCTCTGCTATCTCCTCCGGTTCCATACACACTTTTCCACTGTCACACTTGATAGGCCCTATTCTTTTATGTCTTATCCTCTTGCTCTTTACCTACTTGTAGAATGTCTTGGGGTTTTCCTTAATCCTGTCTGCCAAGGTCTTCTCATGGCCCCTTCTGGCTCTCCTAATTTCTTTCTTAAGCTCCTTCCTACTAGCGTTATAATCTTCTAGATCTCTATCATTACCTAGTTTTTTGAACCTTTCATAAGCTCTTCTTTTCTGCTTGGCTAGATTGACAAACACCTTTGTACACCATGGTTCCTGTACCCTACCATCCTTTCCCTTACCCTGTCTCATTGGAATGTACCTGTGCAGAACAACATGCAAATATCCCCTGAACATTTGCCACATTTCTTTGATATATTTCCCGGAGAATGTCTGTTCCCAATTTATGCTTCCAAGTTCTTGCCTGATAGTTTCATATTTCCCCTTACTCCAATTAAACGCTTTCCTAATGTGTCTGTTCCTATCCTTCTTCAATGCTAAGGTAAAGGAGATAGAATTGTGATCACTATCTCCAAAATGCTATCCCACTGAGAGATCTGACACCTGACCAGGTTCACTTTCCCATATCTGATCAAGTACAGTCTCTCCTCTTGTAGGCTTATCTACATATTGTGTTAAGAAACCTTCTTGAACACACCTAACAAACTTCACCCCATCTAAACCCCTCACTCTAGGGACATGTCAATTGATATTTGGAAAATTAAAATCTCCCACAACAACCCTGTTATTATTACACCTTTCCAGAATCTGTCTCTTTATCTGCTCCTCGATGTCCCTGTTACTATTGGGTGGTCTATAAAAAACACCCAGTAGAGTTATTGACCCCTTCCTGTTCCTAACTTCCATCCACAGAGACTCCGTAGACAATCCCTCCATGTCTTCCTCCTTTTCTGCAGCCTTCACACTATCTCTGATCAACAGTGCCACGCCTCCACCTCTTTTGCCTCCCTCCCTGTCCTTTCTGAAACATCTAAATCCTGGCACTCTAAGTAACCATTCCTGCTCCTGATCAATCCAAGTCTCTGTAATGGCCACCACATCATAGCTCCAAGTACTGATCCACACTCTAAGCTCCTCCGCTTTACAGTGAATATGAGGTAGTTGCTTATCCAACCTGAGAGTGACCTCATCTTGGCAGTAGAGGAGGCCATAGACTGACATGTCGGAATGGGAATGGGGGTTGGAATTAAAATGATTGGCCTCCGGGGAGTTACAGATAGTTACAGATGGAGTGAAGGCGCTTGACTTGGATTACATTGAATGTCTTTAGATCATCAGTCCCCTAAATGAGGTGCACGGACCCCTCGGTTAATGGTAAAGCTTTCTAGCATAAAAAAGGTTGGGAACCCCTGATTTAGAGGGGGATCCAGGGAAGTTTACATGTCTACATTGCAGCAATTCAACTAAATGCTTGCAAAAATTAGTTTAAAAGAAACAGTGAATTGAAGCACAACTACAAGAGCAGAGAGGCTTGAGGCTGAATACAGTAGAGAATATTGAATGGAAGATTTAGGAAATCAAATCACCTAACCTGGTTGTTTTATATTCATAGGCTAAACCAAAACTCTTCAGTATGCTGGTTGATAAATGACATACCTGCAGTTGTTCACAGTAAGTGATCTGTCAAGAATTGAAAGAAAATCTGTCAGTGAAATCTTTCTTTCTGACATCATGAGTGCAGTCACGATTTGTTAATGTAGTTTATGTCAATTCAGCAACTGTGATAATTTGACAGTGTTTTACAAGTACATAGACCTTATGTGAGTAAAGGTTTTTGAATTTCTTTATTACTTATTCATTCTTTGCACGTCATTTTTTGCTATATGCCACAATAAGGGATTCTATACATCACTTTATACTGTAGCAATACAGGTCTCTGTTACTTGTGACTATTACTATACTGTATACCAGTAGAAGGTATTTGTGCGGTTAAAGCATTTTATTGCCCACTACAGGGCTTGAGTAACCATCAATGCCACTGTAGGTCATCACATGTTTCAGCATCTCTGTTGCACCATATACCTCTACTTTATGACAGTAATTGTTCTTTGTTATGTAAATGTCTCCTTTCAAAAGGTGTGTTAAAATAATGTCCAGATTCACAGTGAGAGTCATCTTCAAAGCCATAGGTGTGAACTACAAAACTTTTTAGTTATGTAATTAGTAAGGTTGCTAAAAGGAAAAAAAAGTACAGGAACAGAAACAAATAAAACATCAAAAAGTAGATATACTCAGAAGCACAGGCAACACTGATGAAACAATAATTGGAGTTAACTTTGCAGGTTGATGGGATTTTATTAAAACATTTCTTCCAGGAAAGGGATGAGACCAACCCTATTTCTACTCACTATCATTCTCCTCTACCTGGCTCAACTTGTTCTCACATTAAAAATCACATGACTTCATAAAAATGCACTGATGTGAAGTCCTCCGAGTCTAAGCTATGCTTCTGTCTTTGTAGCGATATGTGGAGCACAATTTGCTGCATTCCTGTTCTGCTCTCCTACCTCAACTTGTATGCTGGTATTTTAATGACTGTATCAGTGCTACATACTTCTCATGCCCCGAGCTAGAAAATGTCAACAACATAACTGATTTCTGCTTTTTCTTCACTTCCATGTGGTCATCCTTGATTCTGCCCTTCCCTTCCTTGGCTTATCTTCTATATTTGACCAAAGGCCGACCAATACTTATTTGACATTTACTGATTGTCATATCCAGCTAACAACCATTCCTCCCACACTAGTTCTCGTAAAGGTCTCCATTTTGTACTCTCAGTTTGCTTGTCTTTGTGTCATCTCCTCTGGGAATGTAACCTGTCATCTTCGTGTTTCCATTGTATTGTCCTTTTGCCTCGACAAAGCATTCTTCTTCACAATAGCTGACAGTGCCCTTGACTGCATCCATACTTGTGTTTTCAGTCATTCTCTCCTTCCCTTATCTTTCAGCTTCTTTATCACATACATTCACATAATCATCCCCTGTCATTTCCTGCACTTCCAGTGCAGCTCTAACTCCAGAAACTGTACAACTCTTGCATTTAGGCATCATTTTCAGTCAATCAACATGAAGACCTCTCCTCCTCCAATTGTATTCATACATGTAACAACTGTATGTGATTAAACTACCCAGTGTCCCGACATTATTTTCAGGTGAAACAGAGTCTTACCGATGCTTCCAATTTTGCATGGTCCCTCCTCTGCTTATACGGAGTTCTCCTCTACAAAATCAGATACAGATTCAGGTTTGGATTAGTTTATTGTCATTTGAATGAATGCAATGAATGAGTGCAAAAAGAAACACTAAAGTGACATAATGTAATAATTTAGGAAAATATTTAATTTGGGTAGGGAGTTATTAGGCAGGAACTTGGGAGCATAAGTTGGGAGCAAATGTTGTCAGGGTAATGCACGGCAGAAATGTGGCAAATGTTGGAGTTCTGCAATGGAAGTATGTTCCATTGAGGCAGGGAAAGGATGGTAGAGTTAAAGAACCATGGTGTACAAATTATGTAGAAAATCTAATCAAGAAGAGAAGGAAAGCTTACGAAAGGTTCAAGAAAGTAAGGACTGTTAGGGCTCCAGAAAATTACAAGTTTGCTAGGAAGGAGCCTAAGAATGGAATTAGGAGAGCCAGAAGGAGCCATGAGAAGGCCTAGGTGAGCAGGATTAAAGAAAACCACAAGGCATTCTACAAGTATATGAAGAGCAAGAGGGTGAGCTGCATGAGAATAGGACCAATCAGGTGCGATAGTGGAAACGTGTGCATGGGGTCGGAGGAAGTAGTGGAGGTACTTAATGAATTCTTTGCTTCAATATTCACCAGGGAAAAAGACCTTGGCAATTGTGGGGATGACCGACAGAGGACTGAAATGCTTGAGCATATAGAAATTAAGAAAGAGGATATGCTGGAACTTTTGAAAAGCACTGTTAGATGAATTACCGGGGCTGGATGAGATGTACCCCAGGCTACAGTGGGAAGCAAGGGAGGAGATTGCTGAGCCTCTTGCGATGATCTTTGCATCATCAGAAGGGATGGGAGCAGTACTAAAGGATTAGAGGGTTGCAGATGTTGTTCCCTTGTTCAAGAAAAGGAGTAGAGGTAACCCAGGAAATTATAGACCAGTCAGTCTGACTTCAGTTGTGGGTAAGTTGTTGGAGAAGATCCTGAGAGGCAGGATTTATGGAGGCATAATCTGATTAGGGATAGTCAACATGGCTTTGTCAAGGGCAGGTCATGACTGATGAGCCTGATTGAATTCTTTGACGATGCAACAAAACACATTGATAAATATAGAGCAGTAGATGTAGTATACATAGATTTCAGTAAGGCATTCAATATGGTTCCCCATGCAAAGCTCCTTCAGAAAGTAAGGAGGCACGGAATCCAAGGAGACCTTGCTTTGTGGATCCAGAACTGGCTTGCCCTTGAAAGGCAAAGGGTATTGTAGATGGTTCATGTTCTGTATGGAGGTTGGTGACCAGTGGTATTCCACAGGGATCTGTTCTGTGACCCCTCCTCTTTGTGATATTTATAACTGACCTGGTTGAAGAAGTAGTAGGGTGGATTAGTAAGTTTGCTGATGACACAAAGGTTGCGGGTGTTGTGGATAGTCTAGAGGGTTGTCAGAAGTTACAGCAGGACTTTGATGAGATGCAGAATGGGGCTGAGAAGTGGCAGATGGACTTCAACCCAGGTAAGTGTGAAGTGGTTCATTTTGGTAGGTCCAATTTGAAGACAGAATATTATATAAATGGTAAGACTCTTGGCAGTGTAGAGGATCTGAGAGATCTTGGGGTCCATGTCAACAAGACAGTTAAAGCTGCTGTGCAGGTTGACAGTGTTGTTAAGAAGGCGTATGGTATGTTGGCCTTCAACTGTGGGACTGAGTTCAAGAGCCATGAGGTAATGTTATAGCTATATAAGACCGTGGTCAGACCACACTTGGAGTACAGTGTTCATTTCTGGTCACCTCATTACAGGAAGGATGTAGATGCTATAGAAAGAGTGCAGAGGAGATTTACAAGGATGTTGCCTGGATTGGGGAGCATGGCTTATGAGAATAGGTTGAGTGAACTTGGCCTTTTCTCCTTGGAGTGACGAAGGATGAGAGGTGACCTGATAGAGATGTATAAGGTGACGAGGGACATTGATTGTGTGGATAGCTAGAGGCTTTTTCCCAAGGCTAAAGTGACTAACACGAGCAGACCTAGTTTTAAGGTGCTTGGAAATAGGTACCAAGGGGATGTCAGTAGTAAGTTTTTCACACAGAGAGTGGTGAGTGTGTGGAATGCACTGCCGGCGGCGGTGGTGGAAGCAGACACAATAGGGTCTTTTAAGAGCCTCTTAGGTAGGTACATGGAGCTTCAAAAAGTAGAGGGCTATGCACTAGGGAAATTCTAGGCAGTTTCTAGAGTAGGTTATATGGTTGGCACAACCAAAGGGCCGAAGGACCCATAATTTGCTGTAAGTTTCTATGTTCTATGCTCTATCCCAAGGTCTCAAAATGGGCTGGCTCAAGGAGCCAACCTATATCGTCCAAAGGTTCCATCCAAGACATGCCATCTTTGTGTAGCTAACATAGGGCAGGAGGTACTGAAGCCTGAGGTCCCACACCATCAAGTTCACGAGCAGCTAGAGTAGTTCCCTTCAGCCATCCAGTTCTTGCACAACCCTAATCAGTATAGTTTAGCACCACTATGATCTCTTTGATCACTTTAGATTAACATGGACATTTTTTGTTCTAATTGTATTCTTTGTCACCGTTTGCAGATGACACAATCGTTGCTGGTTAAAATCTCAGATGGTGATGAGGAGGCGTACAGGAGTGAGATTGGTTGTTTCATTGAGTGACATCACAACAACAAAGTTGCACTCACTGTTAGCAAGACCAAACAATTGACTGTGAAATCGGGAGAATGCAAATCAGACCCATTGAGGTGCCAACAGTTGAAACGGTGAGCAGCTTCAAGTTCTTGGGCATCAACATCTCTGAGTTTCTGTGCTGGGCCCAACATTTTGATGCAATCATGAGAAGAGACTTCATAAGGAGTCTGAGGAGATTTGGTAAGTCAATAAGTACTTTTGCAACTTTCTGCAGCTGCATGGTGGAGAGCATTCTCAAAGTTCAGAGTACATTTATTATCAAAGTATGTATACATTATACAACCAAGAGAAAATCTGCAGATGCTGGAAATCGGAGCAACACACACAAAATGAGAGAGGAACTCAGCAGGCCAGGCAGCATCTATGGAAAAGTACGGTCGACAGTTCAGGTTCTGGCTCAAAACGTCAGCTGTACTCTATTCCATAGGTGATGCTGCTATCATACAATCTTCAGATTTGTCTCCCAACAGGGAGCCATGAAACAAGAAAACACAAAAACAAACCCTATAAATATATATATCTGCCTCATACCCAACGTGTAGAGAATAAAAAAACACATTATACCATAAGAAAATGAAAGAATAAAACAGCCCATAAAAATGACTGCCGAACACCTGATGTGCAAACAGTAACCACAAGCAAATAGTATTTCTGAACTGAAGTCAGCAGAGAGAGTCCAAGACCGATAGTTCAGTGTGGAGCCAAGTCAACATTGTGAGGCACTGATCTAATTGGCCTGTACCTTGCCTTGGGCCCCGATACCTTGACCTTTTCAATCTAGCCTGACTCTTATCTCTCCATCCAAACATCAAGTTCTGCTGATTTGAGCAGTGATCTGAACCAGCTTGCTCCTCACCATCCTGACCTTTTAAGTCTGGTACGGTGCTCAAATATTTGTCTGAACAGTGGGTTCTGCCGTTTGGATACACCAGACTTCACTGCCTTGATCTGGCCTGTAAATTGCAGTCCAAGCATCATGTTAAGTCCACGGCTTCAATTTGGCCTGTGTCCGACCTTTTACACTCTTCCACGCTCTCACTGACAAGCCTGCCGCCTTGCCTTGCCTTGGTTCTGCCACTTTGAATCATCTACCACTCCAAAGGGAGGTTACAGACTATTACTTGCAATGATCATTTGCCAGAAAAAGTGTGGTTAACAAAGTATTTAGTTGCTATCTTCGTTTTGTTAGCCACCAGCCAGTAGTTGCAGAGCTTCACCAGTACCATCTTATACCAGTGCTGGTTGCATCATAGCTTGGTATGGAGGCACCGATGCACAGGTTGGTAAGAGGCTGCAGAGGGTTGTAAACTCAGCCAGCTTCATGAAGGGCACAATCCCCCTCACCATCAATGACATCTTCAAACAGCGGTGCCTCAAGAGGGTGACATGCATCATGAAGGGGCCTCACTACCCAGAGCATGCCCTCATCTCACTAATACCATCATGAAAGAAGTCCAGGAGCCTGAGGATTTACAGCACCTACATTCAATATTTTAGGTACTGTTTCTTCCCCTGTGCTATCAGATTTCTGAATGGTTCATAAGCACAACAACACTGCCTCACTCTTCCTCTTTTTTGCACTATTTACTTATTTTGTAATTTATATAAATTTTGCATCTTTGGACAGTATTGCTGCTATAAGACAACAAATTTCATGTCAAATATAACAGTAACAATAAAACTGATTCAGATCCTGAGAAAATGTCCACAATGAATGCTCAGTTTATGTTTTTCTTGTGAATACTGCTCCTATGATGCTATGTGCCTGTGATGGTGCTGCAATTAAGATTTTTATTGTGTCTGTGCATACATATTCTTGTGCATGCTGCAATATACTGGACTGACCTTGATGTGTGGAATTAGAACATAAGAATCTACAGCACATTACAGCCCCTTCCGCCCACAATGTTGTGTCGACCATGTAACCTACTTTAGGAACTGCCTAGAAATTTCCCTACTGCATAGCCTCTATTTTTCTAAGCTCCATGTACCTATCTAATTGTCACTTAAAAGACCCTATTCTATCTGTCTTTACCACCGTCGCTGGCAGTACCCACACACACTACTTTCTGTGTGGAAAAACTTACCCCTGACATCCCCTCGGTACCTACTTCTAAGCACCTTAAAACTATGCTGCCTCATGTTAGCCATTTCAGCTCTGGGAAGAAGCCTTTGGCTATCCACATGATCAATGCCTCTCATCATCTTATACACCTCTATCAGGTCATCACTCATCCTTCGATGCTCCAAGTAGAAAAGGCCAAGTTCACCCAACCTATTCTCATAAGGCATGCTCTTTAATCCAGGCAAAATCCTTGTAAATCTCCACTGCACTCTGTCTATAGTATCCACATCCTTCCCATAGTGAGATGACCAGAACTGAACACAGTACTCCAAGTGGGGTCTAACTAGGGTCTTATATAGCTTTAATATTACCTCACGGCTCTTGAACTCAATCTCATGGTTAATGAAGGCCAACACACTATATGCCTTCTTAACAACACTGTCAACCTGCGTAGTAGCTTTGAGTATCCTATGGACACGGACCCCAAGATCTCGTTGTTCTTCCACAATGCCAAGAGTCTTACCATTAAAATTGTATTCTGTCTTCAAATTTGACTTACCAAAATGAACTACTTCACATTTATCTGGGTTGTACTCCATCTGCCACTTCTTTACCCAATTCTGCATCTTATTGATGTCCCAATGTAACCCCTGACAACCCTCCTGATTATCCAGAACACAGCCAACTTTTGTCTCATCAGCACACATACTGACCTACCCTTCCACTTCTTCATTCAGGTTATTTATAAAAATCGCAGAGAGGAGGGATCCCAGAACAGATCCCTGTGGAAAACCAGTGGTCACTGTCTGTCTGTCTGTATCTTGTTTTACGGCGGTTGGCATCCAGCTTAATGGTGCATTACCGCCACCCTCTGCTCCAGAATGTGCACTAGACATACATTCTAAATCCCTTCACCCAATCACACACACACACACACACACACACACACACACACACCCACCCCTACACTTCACCCTCCCATCTTTGACCATCTTAGTATCCTATTCCTGTTTATTTGTCATATTCTATAAAAAACCTCTGTACCCCTTAAAAATGCTAAAAATACCCGGACGTGCTCTCTCACCCATGCCCAGCAACCCTTTTAATGTGAATTCCTGCATCCCCAACTCCCTTAATTTATTTCTCATCATCTCTCTCTGTATCCCATACTTCCTGCAACTCAGAACTACATGTTCTACTGACTCCTCTTCCTGACATTCCTCACACAATCCTGTCTGGTGTTTCCCTATCATTTTCAATGTTTTGTTTAATGCACAATGCCCCAGCCTTAACCTAGTCCACACAATTTCCTCTCTTCTGTTTCCATTACCTAGTCTAGTAACTGCAACACTCTTTTGCATTTGATATAAATGCCTCCCTTTCCCCTCCCTGTCCCATCTTTCTTGCCACATTCGGTTGACTTTTTCCCAGATTACACACTTAACCTCTGCTTTACTGATACTAATGTGCATTTCCACATTTTCTTTCTTTAACGCCCTCTTTGCCAACTCATCCACCCTCTCATTCCCCTTCACCCCTACATGTGCTGGAACCCATAGAAATTTTACCTGACCTCCCTGATTTACAATCCTTGTAACTAACTGAAGGACTTCATAAAGTACATCTTGCCGACTGTTTGTGTGAAAAGACCTTAAACTTGCCAGAACGGAGGATGAATCTGAACATATCAATGCTTTGACTTGTCTGGCTTTCTGCACCCATTGCAACGCAACCAACACTGCCAGCATCTCCACTGTAAACACCCCTAACTTATTAGATGTTCTTCTGCTGATTCCAATTTCTTTTGCTGGTATGACCACCCCAAACCCTGTCACTCCTGTTGCAGGTTCCTTCGCACCATCCGTATAAATGTGAGTATAATCTCTATACTTTTCCATCACATGACAGTTAAATGCATTTACCAAATCTGTTTTATATCTTTCTTTCCTTTTTACCTCTAACAAATGCCAGTCTATGTCAGGCCATACAAGCTTCCATAGAGCTACAACTGGATAAACTACTGAAGGACTTATCCTCAGATCAAATACTCCACATTCTTTCGCGATATCATTCCCTACCTGACTAAAGGTATCCCTCTGAAACCTCCCATTTTCCCAGCACTCCTGCAACACTCCTTTAGTAGGGTGAGAATCATTGTGCCCCTGCAAGTTAGCCCAGTAGTTTGCCATCAGTTGCATCCTTCTTAGTTCCAAAGGCATTATTCCCATTTCTACCTGTAGGGCTGACACTGGTGACGTTTTAAAAGCCCCACTGCACACTCTCAAGGCCTGAGCCTGAATCACATCCAGTTTCCTTATAAGAGACCTAGCTGCTGATCCATATACTATATTTCCATAATCCAATACAGATCTTACTAAAGCCACATACATTCTCTTCAAAGCTGAACAACTTGCTCCCCATTCCCTACCAGTCAAACATCTCATCACATTTATTACTTTTTTACATTTCTCCTCAACTTTCCTGATATGGTCTGCCCATGTTAATCGTGAATCAAATATAACTCCCAGAAATTTAAATGATGCAACCCTTTCTAATTCAACCCCATACATCCTTAACTTCTTCCCTACCTCAACCCTTTTCCTGGTAAAAAATACAGATTGAGTTTTGTCTACTGAAAATCTACATCCCCAATCATAACCCCACTCCACCACTTCATCAATTGCTTCTTGTAGTCTCCTAATTATATGGTCCATGTTCCTGCCTCTTTTCCACAAGGCCCCATCATCCACAAACAGTGACCTACCTATATCCACTGGTACCTTTGTGAAGTCATCATTGATCATAATCATGAAAAGTAATGGGCTAATCACACTACCTTGAGGTGTGCCATTTTCCACTATGTACTGTTTTGATAATTCTGATCCAATCCAAACTTGAATTTTTCTACCAAACAAAAAATCTTTAATCCAATTAAAAACTCTCCCACCAACCCCCATCTTGTGCAGTTTAATTAATAATCCTTCCTTCCACATCATATCATAGGCTTTTTCAATGTCAAAGAACACTGCCACTACTGACTCTCTATTTGCCTGGGCCTTCCTTATTTCAGTCTCTAACATAATCACTGAGTCCATGGAATTCCTTCCCTTTCTAAAACCACTCTGATAACTTGCCAGCATTCCCCTTTTCTCAAGCTCATATGATAACCTTTCTGTTATCATCCTTTCCATTATCTTACATATACTTGATGTTAATGCAATTGGTCTGTAGCTAGTGGGTTTTGACAGATTCTTGCCAGGCTTCCTTATTGGAATTACTACTGCTTCTTTCCATGCACTTGGTAATCTTCCCTCCTCCCACACTCTGTTATAAAAATGCAGCAACTTCAAGAGCGCTCCTTCTCCTAGATTTTTTAGCATCACAGAGCATATCAGATCTTTCCCTGGGGAGGTTGGTCTCGATCTCTTTATTGCTCTCACCATTTCTGCTAATGTAAATGGATCATCAATTATATCATCTGTTCCTTCCCTCCTGCTTAACACACCTGGGTGTTGGCTCATTATTCTTTCCCTTCTTCTTCTTCTCCCTTCTTCAGACAAATTTTCTGAACTGTGTATCAGTACAAATGACTTGGCCATGACCTCAGCCTTATCCCTACTGGAGACTGCAGTTTCCTCCTCAGATATCATTACTGGATATTCCCATTCCCTTCTATCTCCTCCCATCCTCTTAATCATTCCCCATATCTCTCCCACAGGTGTTGTTCTTCCTATCTTGTCACAAAAACTCCTCCAACTTGCCCTTTTAGCTTGACGTATAGTTCTCCTCACCACTGCCTGTGCTTTCTTATATTGAACCAAATGCTGCATAATATGGGTTCTTTTAACTAGCCTGAATGCTCTATTTCTGTTTTTTACAGCCTGACAACATTCCTCTGTCCACCATGGTACCAGTTTTCTATTCATCCTATTTTTACTCTTAGATATAGGTCCTTCTGCTGCCATGATAATTGCTGAAGTCACCTGACTGTTTAATTCATCTACATTTCCAGAAATATCAATCTTTGTCAACCCTTCTTCACTCAACTTCTGGAACTTACCCCAATCAGCTTTTTCAAACACCCACTTTGGGGTTCCGCCACCTGGTCTTACTTCAACTCTTTCACCCACTGAACACGAAACTGGGTAGTGATCACTGCCTACTGTTGAAGCAGTCCAAACTCCCCAGTTACTAATGCCAGCCAAGGTATTAGACACTAACGTAATGTCTAACACTGACTCAGTTCCTGTTGTTATATCTATCCTTGTGCCGCTACCATCATTCATACACACCAAATCCCTTTCTTCCATCAAATCTTCTATTACTTTTCCATTTGGATCTGTAATCTGATCCCCCCATATTGTGCTATAAGCATTGAAATCTGCATACCACACTACCTTATGTCTGTTTTGTCCTTGTATCTTTAATAGGCTGTCCAAATCCAACCTTTTACATGGATTGTAGTAGTTAATTATAACCACTCCCTCCCCTCTCTCCCACACTTCCACCACTATGTATTCCTGATCATCTCCTTTTTCCAGTACCCTATATGGTATACCTTGCTTGATTAACATAGCACAACCCCCTCCTCCCCCTAGATTTCTATCTTTCCTTATTATTGTATACCCATATACCACAAAGTCTAAAGTTGGTTTCAACCAAGTTTCCTGAATACACATTACATCCGGTTTTACAACCATTTCTTTAATAAAGTGCTTGAATTCCCGGCTATTGGCCAGTAAGCTCCTTGCATTCCATTGTAAAAGAATCACCATAATTAGTATTAACCAACACGTGACACTTCCTTGCTTGACTGATTACTGAGGTTCTCCCTCACTTCCTCCCATGTCAGTCCTACTAACCCTAAATGGTTTACTGCTGCTTTTACCACCAGCTGAATTTTGTCACTTTTTGACTTTACCTCAGCAGTACTATTAATCACTCCTGCAATGAATGTTACTAGAGCCTTTTTGTCTACATAAATCCTGTCATTTGTTCTTTGTTGCATCTCTCGTATCCCTATTGCTCCCTGTTCATTAGGATCATTATTCTGTTCTCTTGACATTCTTACAGCTTCTGCATAAGTGATCTCTCTTTTCACTCTTATTTCTTGAATTTTAGTCTCCCGTCTCACAACCGCACACCCACTATATGCAACATTATGAGCTCCTCCACAATTGCAGCATTTTGGTTGAACTCCTGTTCCGCACTTTCCATATTCATGATCACCCCCACATCTAGCACATCTCCTCTGCCTTTTACAGTTTTTAGCCACGTGTCCAAACCTTTGACAATTATATCACCTCAGTGGCTTTGGCACATACACCCTTACTGGGTAACTCATGAAACCCAGGAACACCTTCCTTGGCACTCTTTCTTCTTCGAATTCAATCAATACTGATTCACTTTCCTTTTTCACTCCCTCCTTTGTTGTTTTCAGTCTTTGAACATTCACTACTTTCCCTCCTTTGATATTCCTCTTTATCTCCTCCATATTTATACTCATTGGTATCCCCGTGATCACTCCTTTACAACCACTGTTTTGTGCTCCCACCCTCCCAGTGTATTCCACCTTGCATTTTCCTATCTCTTTTAGCTTGAGTGCTTTCTCAAGTTGTTCCTCATTCGCACATCTTACCAATAAGTTGCCATCATTAAGGACTTTTGCAAATACTATTTCCCCTACCTTATTTGTCAGAGTTGTTGTTAGCACAAACGGGTTAATTTTCTTCATATGTCCCTGAGCCTTCTCATTAAACCTAATTATGACAACACCTCCTCTCTGAGCTTGTTCATCTTCCTCACTTTCAGAGCTTTCTCCACTATCATTTCTTATTCTTTTATTCCCTTTGTCTTGGTTTTTATTCATCCGACCCCTCACTACCTCCTCATTCCCTTTATTTCTCCCTTCACAATAATCCACCTCTCCCCAGCTGCCAACCTCTGGTCCCAAGTCTCTATCCCTCTCCTTCTCCACTTTTTTTCCCTCAACCCCGCCTCTTATCTTGTCCGCCATTACCGGACCCACACGACCCCCTCCCAGCAATTTCCGTTCCTTCCCCACTTCTTTCCCTCAACAGGTTCCAAAACACACTCACGCATCAAGCAAAACACAGCCAGCTTCCAGCAACCAGTTGTCACCATCCTCCATGTAGAATATGAACCATCTACAAAACCCTTTGCCTTCTGTGGGCAAGCCAGTTCTGGATCCACAAAGCAAGGTCCCCTTGGATCCATGCTTCATTACTTTCTGAATGAGCCTAGCATGGGGAACCTTATTTAATGCTTTACTAAAATCCATATACTCTATATCCACTGCTCAACCTTCATTAAAGTGTTTTATTACATCCTCAAAGAATTCAATCGGTCTCGTATGTCATAGTCCGGTCTGTGAAGTCCGCATTCCGGTTCACGGTCCGGTCCATGGACTCAGGACTCCGGGTCTTCCAGCTGTCCCTTGTTTGACTAAATCAAAGGCACCTGATTCCCATCTTTGGGACTTGCAATGTAAGTAACCTTGGGATTGAGTGTGGGCTGCTGGTTTGTCTGGTCAGTCCCCCTGGGAGCAACCTGCTGATAGAAAGCTAGTGAAATCATTTGTGATTTCTCGGCCTGGCTGGAGGACTCACTGCTTCATGGAGCCTTGTTGCCACTCATTGGTGTAGTCTTTGTGGTATGGATTTGGCTGTTTCCTGGGCCAGCTGAGTGGCTGCCAGCTACCCTAAGCTAGGTAGGGATCCGGCTGTTTCTGTAGCCAGCTGAAGTTGCTGGCTGAACTGAGACCGGAGCTTCCCCGGAACAGAGATGGAACTGTTTGTCGTTCTTTGGTGTTTGTCTCTTCTTGTCCTTGCCTCTGTGGGGTAAGCCAGGCTGTTTTGCCATTGCCCTGCAGGGGGACTTGTCTTGTCTTGTCCTTACCTCTGTTGGGTAAGTCTAGCTGTTCTGCCATTACCTGACAGAGAGACCAGTCCCACCTTGGTGTGGAGATGAAGTTGAGTCCTGGCTTGTCGTAGGATAAGTCCTGACTCTATGTCTGTGTTCTATCCTGTCTCATGTTTGTGTTGTGTTAAAGATGAGTCCTGGCTTGTCGAAGGATGAGTCCTGGCTCTATGTTGATGTTCAGTTCCCAGTCTGTCTCTTAGCTCCATTCTGAGTTATCAGCCTCTGCGTTTCAAGACCCAAGCGTCAAGGATCCCAAGCCAAGCTCAAGACCCAAGACCCCAAGCCTCGAGGATCCCAAGCCAAGCTCAAGACCCAAGACCCCAGCCTCAAGCCATGTCATATCCTTGCCTGGTTCTGGGGTCCGAGCCTGAGGCAAGACCCAGGTTCTCTGTCCTTGTCCAGTCTCAGGCTCGGAGTCCAAGCCTTGTCTCCTAGTCCATGGTTCCTAGTCCTGGTCCCACTTTCCCTAGCCCAACTCTGCGTTCTTGTCCCTGCTCCTTGCCTGAATCCTATCACGTCCCTACTCTAGTCAAGTCCTGTTCCTTGTACTTCAGTGTCTGTGTCTTGCATTTGGGTCTGTTTCCAGCACTCCATTGTGACATTGTAAGGCACGACCTGCCCTTGACAAAACCATGCTGAACTATCCCTAATCAGGCTATGTCTCTCCAAATGCTCATAAATCCTACCTCTCAGGATCTTCTCCAACAACTTGCTCACCATTGAAGTAGGAGTCACTGGTCTATAAATTCCTGGTTATCTCTACTCCCTTTCTAGAACAGATAACAAGATTTGCAAACTTCCAATCCCCTGATACTCTTCCTGCCCCTATTGATGGTGCAAGGATCATCGCCAGAGGCTCAGCAATCTTCTCCCTCGCTTCCCATAATGGCCTGGTGTATATTTTGTCTGGTCATTCTGACTTATCTAAATTAATACCTTTCAAAAGCTCCAGCACATTCTCTTTCTTAATGTCTGTACACTCAAGCATTTCAATCCATTGTAAGTCTTCCCCACAGTTGCCAAGGTCCTTTTCACTGGTGAATGCTGAACCAAAGTATTCATCAAGTACCTCTGCTACCTCCTCTGGCTCCATGCACATGATTGATCCTATTCTCACATGGCTCATCCTCTTGCTCTTCACATACTTATAGAATGCCTTGGGGTTTTCCTTAATCTGGCTTGCCAAGGCCTTCTCATGGTCCCTTCTTGCTCTCCTAATTTCTTTCTTAATCTCCTTCCTGACAATCTTGCAATTTTCTAGAACTCTATCAGTACCTAGTTTCTTGAACCTTTCGTAAGCTTTTCTTTTCTTCTTACCTAGATTTTCTTCATTTGCGCACCATGATTTTTACCCTGCCATCCTTTCTCTGCCTCAATGGAACGTACCTATGTAGATCGCCATGCAAATGTTCCCTGAACATTTGTTACATTTCTGTCATGCATTTTCCTGAGAACATCTGCTCTGAATTTACGCTCCTAAGTTCCTGCCTAATAATGTCATATTTTCCCCTACCCTAATTAAATGTTTTCCCAAATTATCTGCGCCTATCCCTCTCCAGCTCAATGTAAAGGAGATAGATTTGTGATCACTACCTCCAAAATGCTCCCCCACCGAGAGAACTGACACCTTTCCGGGTTCATTTCCCAATACCAGATCAAGTGCAGCCTCTCCTCCTTATCTACATATTGTGTAGATATCTATATATTGTGTCAGGAAACCTTCCTCTACACACCTAACAAACTCCACCCCATCTGAACCCATTGCTCTAAGTAGATGCCAGAAAATATTAGGAAAGTTAAAGTCACCCATCACAACAACCCTATTATTATTGTACCTTGACAGAGTCTGCCTCCCTATCTGCTCCTCAATATCTCTGTTACTATTGGGGGTGTCTATAAAAAAAACACCAAGTAGAGTTATTGCCCTCTTCCTGTTTCTGACTTCCACCCACAAGACTTAGTAAATGATCTCTCCATGACTTCCTCCTTTTCTGCAGCCATGATACTATCTCTGATTAGCAATGCCACTCTCCCACCTCTTTTTGCCTCCCTCCCTGTCCTTTTTGCAACATCTAAAGCCCAGAACACTCAGCAACCTTTCCTACCCCTGAGACATCTCAGTATCTGTAATGGCCACAATATCATAGTTCCACGTATTGATCCACGCTCTAAGTTCATCTGCTTTGAAGGTTAATTGGCCACTGTAATCTCCCACTGGTATGCAGGTGAGTGGCAGAATCTTGGGGAAGATGGTGGGAGTGAAGGGAGAATAAAATTAGTGTAAGATTAGTGTCAATGGTCAGTATGGATCTAGCAGGCTGAAAGCCCTCTTTCCATATGACATGATTCTATGAATTCTTCGTCCTCACACTTGACCAATGCTAAATAATACTATGCAATTTAGATTCCAGTCCCAGTTCCTTCTACCTAAATGCTGGATAGCTTCCTCTCTTATACTCACATCCTTCAATCTCATTAACCGAGGTTATCACTGCATGAAGCAACTCCCCCAGTGTCATCTCTTGTCAATCAAGCTGTCTGTAGCTTGGGAAGGATACCAGCCATTATATTTTGCTGGACATTCCATCACTCCACATGGAGCTTGCCTCCAGGCTAGAAATCAGTCCTATATTTTAGACCAGAGCTCTTGTCAAAATTGGAAAATATTTCAGATACAACAGGTTTCAAACATTTGCAGATATAGGAAAGGAGAAAGGGAGGAAAGAAAAGGAAAACCTCCAGTAGAATGGAACACCCAAGAGGCAAAATGAATTATAGAATCATTATGAACAAACCTTGTTCAAGCAAAAATATGCCAGCTGTGTTTACAATTTGAAATGACTTATCTCAGTGCTGATTCTGAATTCCTGTTGTAAAGTGCCAGAAATCTTACATGTTCTGCAGCTAACAATAATGCATTAGGTGAGAATAAATTTACTGTTAAAAATTCTAATAAATACATTTATTAGCCTCTGTATTGAGAGTAACTAAATGTTATTTATCTATTTTCAAAAATTATATTACTGGCAATATAATGAGTAATTGATATTTACCCCTCTGGATAATTAGTATTAGCATCTGCAAGGACGTATGTTGTGAGGATGAGAGTAAATTCTTTCATCACGCACATGTTAGGCTGATTAAATAAATTCTGATATTTAAATATGAGTTGCAAAACAATGTGGAATTCCTGTGTGTCAATTAAAAAACTGCTCAATTTTTCATTGCATACTAATGTTATCTGATCACTTTTGCAGATTATGAAAACAGAATTGAGCTGTCTCATCTTTCACTCTGGGAGAATATCCAGAATAAGGAAAATATTTGGCCTTCGCTTGTCACCTTATTATCAGCTCTTGCCTAAGAAAAGCCAAATGAATGTGTTTTATCACCTCATCATTCCCCAGGGAGCAGCAGTACTGTAGAGATTGTAATTAGAAGGGTTCATCTACTTTCTAGATTTTAATTGTTGTGTAGTTTGGATTTCACATTAGGAGCTTTCATATGCACAGAAACTTAAGACATTTTACTAGTAATTAATGCAATTAAAATAACATTATTCTAGAATCCAAAGGAAATATCAGGAGAGGATTCTCATGTTATAGAGTAATGGGCCCTTGTGCCCAATGTGTCTATGCTGAACAAGTTACATTCCTGAGTTAGTCTCATTTGCTTGTATTTGCTCCATGTTTCTCACCATCCATGTACCTGGGAGTCCTCTTGCAGGGTCCGATAAAGGTTTATTTGCAGGTTGAGTTTGTGGTGAGGAAGGCAAACGTGATGTTAGCATTCATTTCGAGAGGACTAGAATATTAATGCAAGAATGTAATGTTGAGGCTTTATAAAGCACTGGTGAGGCCTCACTTGGAGCATTGTGAGCTGTTTTGGTCCCCTTATCTAAGAAAGGATATGATGACATTGGAAGGGGTTCAAAGGTTCACAAAAGTAATTCTGGGATTAAAAGATTTGTCATATGAGGAGTGTTTGATGGCTCTGGGCGTCTACTCACTGGAATTCAAAAGAATAAGGGGTGACCTAATTGAAACCTATCGAATGTTGAAAGGCCTTGATAGAATAGATGTGCAGAGGATGTTTCCTGTGATGGGAATGTCTAAGACCAGAGGATACAGCCTCGGAATAGAGGGACATCCTTTTAGAATGAAGATGAGAAATTTCTTTAGCCAGGGAATGGTGAATCTGTGGAATTTGTTGCCACAGTCAGCTGTGGAGGCCAAACCATTTGGTATATTTAAGGCAGATGTTGATAGATTCTCCACTAGTTTGGACATGAAGGTATATACGGAGAAGGCAAGAGATTGGGGCTGAGGGGGAAAAATGGATAAGCATTGATGAAATGGTGGAGCTGACGCAATGGACCAAATGACTTAATTCTGCTCCTTTATTTAATGGTCTTACTGTCCAAATGTCTTTTAAGTATAATAATTGTACTGTCTTCTACCATTTCCTTTGGCAGCTCATTCCATATTCCTACCACCCTTTGTGCTGAATACAGTTACCTCTTAAGACTCCTTTAAATCATTCCCTTCTCATCTTACATATATGTCCCCCTTAAAACAAGGGGGCATAGACACTCCTACTAACTGTGACCATTCACCTCATCAATGCTCCTCATGATTTTATATACTGTACCTTATTTAGGGTATTCTTCAGCCTTCTACCCTCCAAGGGAAACAAAGCCCCGGCCTATCCAATCTTTGCTTATAATGCATACCCACCAGTCCCAGTAACTGTCACTAAACACTCGTTTCACTCCTTTCAATGACAGGTCTTTCAATCCCGGTAACTGTCACTAAAATTCCATAGATGTTCAAAAGAAAAACAAGTCATGTATGAAGTAACTAATCTTCTGGAGTAACAATGAACAAAAAATTATATACAAACAAGATAAAGTACGTAGATGCTGGAAGTCCAAAGCAAAACACACAAAATTCTGGAGGAACTGAACAAGTCAGACAGCATCTATGGAAAAGAGTAAATGGTTGATGTTTTGGGCTGGAATCCTTCTTCAAATTATGTTTCTTGTTGCCTGTATATGATGCTAAGGTTTTGATTTCACCTTATCATAACCTAACAATTAAAAATTGTAATCCATTCTTTCAAACTAATCACAATATATTTAAAAATATCAAAATATTTTCAAATATTGTCAATAGGAATGTCCTCTTCTATCCCTCTGATTACCTTTACTCTTGTAAGGATTGGTTTTGCTTGGAGTATACGTCCTTCAGGAAGTATCTTTCTTGGTACTTTGACCTAGTGACCATTATTTATCTGAACATGAGAGTTATATCTTTGATTTCCAAATGTGGTTGTTGTCAAAGTCTCCCACAATGTATGTGGAAGCCCAGCAAAACCTTGGGGAAACAACATAAAGATTATCCCATACCGAAGATTGTCCCATATTGGGGTTAATCTGTTGGTGGGTCCTCACCTACAACAGGCTTATGCTGGAAGCAAATCATCTATAGGACAAACAGAAGAAGAAAGCCCTTAACTCTGAATGGAGGCATCTGGATGCTGTCATGACGGCGTTTTTTTAGCAGGCTTTCTTATTTTCACAAGGCCGAATTACTAGCTTGACGCTCAACCCAGCACGGATGGAAAGCGTGCAAGGGAGCCGGCTGGATTCAAACTCTGGAGCCTTTGCTGATGCCACCAGCCGGCCAAAGACAAACAGGAAAGGGTTTAGTTTGTATCACTTTAACTCCAGAATCAAGGTCACACCAACCTCAGCCACTGAGCAGCAGCAGTACACAAATAATGCTGGTGAATGTACATCTTTGGAAGTCAAGCTCTTGGTCTCCAGTCCTTTAGTGTTAAAGATACTATGTTTTCTCATATCTAACTAGTGGGTTAAAGCAACACACACAAGATGCAGGAGGAACTCAGCAGGCCAGGCAGCATCTATGGCCGAAGGGTTTTGGCATGAAATGTTGGCTGTTTACTCTTTTCCATAGATGTTGCCTGGCCTGCTGAGTTTCTCCAGCATTTTGTGAGCGTTGCTCAGATTTCCAGCATCCGCAGATTTTCTCTTGTTAGGGGGTTAAAGCCTCTCTTGTTAGTGAGGGATTATCATTTATATAGAACATTTAACAGAGGCTTAAATAGCATTTATTATGTATTCCTTATTGGGGGTAGGGCTAGATTTTGCCATAGCAGGGCACCTGACAGAACTGATGGTGTTAAAAAGTCTTGTTTTGTAAAACACAGTGCGGCACAGGAACAGGTTGGACAGCCCACAATGTTTGTTCTGAACACAATGCCAAGTATATACGGGAAAAAAATGCTTTGTGATCTGTTGAGATTCTGATATGATAAGAACACAGAATGAAATGGGCATCTGGACTCCTGAATGAACAGGGCAAATGCTTGTTTGTTTTCTGAATATTATTCACCGAGCGATTAAAACGAAAGATTAAACTGAGGAGGAAAAAAATGAATAAAATTTTAATTATTTTTGTCTAAATATGAAGCCTGTTACATTTTGTAACTGCAGAAACTAATTAAAAGAAAAACACAGGAGCCAGGAAAAACAGGTCTAGTTAGTTTTTATTCCCCTTTTTATTAGTGAGGTGCACACATAAGACGCGGTGGCGTAATGATGTATGCCATTCACGTACATGTAACCCATAATGAATTATGCAAACAACAAAGAAAGCTTAATCAAACAATATATTCAAAATATTACTCAAATGTTACTGAAATAATAAATACACTACACTCCTCACTGGTTAGCTGTAAACTCTAACTCAATATGGAATGTATCCCAACTCAGATATGTAACATATTGCTCTCCAGCCATCATATATATAATATACGCACAGTATACTATGTATTACAACTACTATGTAGACATCCACAGCATAATAAGTTTTAAGTTATGCTATTCAGGCCTAAAGATTTAATCACTGTAGAGGATATCTTACTCTTGTGGGATATTGTCTTTCCTGACAAGCGGAGGAGGTCGCTCTGTTTGGAAGGTGAATTTTGCAGTTGTGAAAAATCCCAGGCTCCGGATCCTTCTCCACGGTGGTTGTAGGTATTGACACTGGGACTGCAGGAAGTGGTTCTGACAGCTCTGGACTCCTTTCGTCTTCAACAATTGACTTTGCTCTCCTCAACTGATTGATGTGTCGTCTCCAGATGACATCAGATACAATATTTACTGTGTAGAAGAGTGGTCCAATTCTGTCCTTAATCTTTTCAAGTACTCATCTTTGATCACCACTTAGTCCCTCGCCAGGATGGCTTGTCCAAGAGTGAAACTTTGAACCTCCTTGTTTGAGAAGCCCTCAATTTATCTCAACTGTTGGTCCTGCATCCTCCTTCTCAGAATGAGTCTGAGGAGATCCAAGTGTAGTGCAAGGGGTGACCCAGGACCAGTATAGCTGTGCCCACAAAGTTGTGCCGAACATGTCCCTACCTTAGAAATTACTAGGCTTGCCCATAGCCCTCTATTTTTCTAAGCTCCATGTGCCTATCCAAAAGTCCCTTAAGATACCCTGTTGTATCTGCCTCCACCACCATTGCCAGCAGCCCATTCCACAGATTCACCACTCTCTGAGTAAAAGACTTACCCCTGACATCTTCTCTGTACCTACTCCCCAGCACCTTAAATCTGTGTTCTCTTGTGGCAACCATTTCAGCCCTGGGAAAAAGCCTCTGACTATCGATACGATCAATGTCTCTCATCATCTTATACACCTCTATCAGGTCACCTCTCATCCTCCATCACTCCAAGGAGAAAAAGCCGAGTTCATTCAACCTGTTTTCATAAGGCATGCTCCCCAATCCAGACAACATCCTTGTAAGTCTCCTCTGCACCCTTTCTATGGTTTCCATATCCTTCCTGTAGTGAGGCAACCAGAACTGAGCACAGTACTCCAAGTGGAGTCTGACCAGGGTCCTATATAACTGCAACATTATCTCTCAGCTCCTAAATTCAATTCCACGATTGATGAAGGCAAGTACACTGCATGCCTTCTTAATCACAGAGTCAACCTGCGCTGCTGCTTTGAGCGTCCTATGGACTTGAGCCCCAAGATCCCTCTGATCCTCCACACTGCCAAGAGTCTCACTATTAATATTATATTCTGCCATCTTAAGTGAAACCACTTCACACTTATCTGTGTTGAACTCCATCTGCCACTTCTCAGCCCAGTTTTGCATCCTATCAATGTCCCGCTGTAACCCCTGACAGCCCTCCACACTATCCACAACCCCTCCAACCTTTGTGTCATCAGCTAACTTACTGACCCAACCTTCCACTTCCACATTCAGGTCATTTATAAAAATCACAAACAGTAAGGGTCCCAGAACAGATCCCTGAGGCACACCACTGGTCACTGACCTCCATGCAGAAAATGACCCATCTACAACCACTCTTTGCCTTCTGTGGGCAAGCCAGTTCTGGATCCACAAAGCAGTGTCCCCTTGGATCCTATGCCTCCTTACTTCCTCAATAAGCCTTGCATGGAGTACCTTATCAAATGCCTTGCTGAAATCCATATACACTACATCTACTGCTCTACCTTCATCAATGTGTTTAGTCACATCCTCAAAAAATTCATTCAGGCTCATAAGGCACGACCTGCCCTTGACAAAGCCATGCTGACTATTCTTAATCATATTATACCTCCCCAAACGTTCATAAATACTGCCTCTCAGGATCTTCTCCATCAACTTACCAACCACTGAATTAACGCTCAGTGGTCTTTAATTTTCTGGGCTATCTCTACTCCCTTTCTTGAATAAAGGAACAAGATCTGCAACCCTCCAATCCTCCGGAACCTCTCCCGTCCCCATTGAAGATGCAAAGATCATCACCAGAGGCTTAGCAATCTCCTCCCTCACCTCCCACAGTAGCCTGGGGTACATCTCATCCTGTCCCGGTGACGTATCCAACTTGATGTTCTCCAAAAGCTCCAGCACATCCTCTTTCTTGATATCTACATGCTCAAGCTTTTCAGTCTGCTGCAAGTCATCATACAATCACCAAGATCCTTTTCCATAGTGAATACTGAAGTAAAGTATTCATTAAGTACCTCTGCTATTTCCTCGGGTTCCATACACACTTTCCCACTGTCACTATAGGTCCTATTCTTTCACGTCTTATCCTCTTGCTCTTCACATACCTGTAGAATACCTTGGGGTTTTCCTTAATCCTGTCTGCCAAGGCCTTCTCAGGCCCCTTCTGGCTCTCCTAATTTCCTTCTTAAGCTCCTTCCTGTTAGCCTTATAATCTTCTAGATCTCTAACATTACCTGGTTTTTGAACCTTTTGTAAGCTTTTCTTTTCTTCCTGACTAGATTTATTACAGCCTTTGTACATCATGGTTCCTGTACCCTACCATAACTTCCCTGTCTCATTGGAACATACCGATTCAGAACTCCTCAGAAATATCCTCTGAACATTAGCCACATTTCTTCTGTACTTTTCCCTGAAAACATCTGTTCCCAATTTAAGCTTCCAATTTCCTGCCTGATAGCCTCATAATTCCCCTTACTCCAATCAAACGCCTTTCTAACTTGTCTGTTCCTGTTTCTTTGCAATGTTATTGTAAAGGAGATAGAATTAAGATCACTATCTCCATAATGCTCTCCCACTGAGAGATCTGACACCTGACCAGGTTCATTTCCCAATACGAAATCACGTACAGCCTCTCCTCTTGTAGGCTTATCTACATATTGTGTCAAGAAACCTTCCTCTACACACCTAACAAACTCCACCCCATGTAAACCATATTCCAGAAACCTGAAAGAAGATGACCAAACTCAAGTAGCATCCTAATGTATATGCATCAGTACATGGAGACTGATGAGAATGAAATAACCATCTTTTATAATATGCAATCTGTTAATGGGTAATTCATCTGCCATGTGAATCCAGACTTCAAGATAAGGATTCTTACCGATAATATGTGCCCGGTTCATCACAAGTAGGGCCTCCCCCACCACCGAGCACATCTACAAAGAGTGCTGTTTCAGGAAAGCAGCAAATATTGACAAGGACCCCAAAATCTAGGCCATGCTTTCTTCTTGCTGCTCCCATCAGCAAGGACCAACACTACTCAGTTCAGGAACAATTATTACCCCTCACCCATCAAGCTCTTGAAGCAGAGAGGATAACTTCATTCACCCCGAAACTAAACTGACTCCACAACCTATCGACTCTCTTTCAAGGACTCTATGCTCATGTTCTTGATATTTATTGTGTATTTTTTATTGTTATTATTTTGTTTTTTCTTATTTTTGTATTTGCAGTTTGTTGCTCTTTGGTTGTTTGTCTCTGTTATGTGTGCGTTTTCATTGATTCTATTGTGTTTCTTTGTATTTACTGTGAATTTTTGCAAGAAAATAAATCTCAAGGTAGTATATGTTGACATATATGTGCACTGTGAAGAAATTTACTTTGAACTTAGAACCTGAGCACTGGCACTACTATAGGTTACTCAATGACAAGCCAGGCTGCTTACTTACACAACAAGCACCACAAATTTTACAAGTCCAGCTTGCTAAAGAGTTTACAGAGGGGAACCTTTCTCATTTGTGTGCATTACTTAACATTTGCTATGATGCTAATAATGCTTGACGATCAGAGTATTATCTTACAAGTTCCCTGCCTGATTTAAGTTGTTTGCTGAAATGGTGCAAGTCACCATGGATAACATTTTCAAAATGCTTGATGAGCTCTACAGGCCAGGTAGCATCTATGAAAAAGAGTCAACAGTCAACATTTTGGGCTGTGACCCTTCAGCAGGACTCATGAAATGTTACATGAGGACTGTCCTGATGACAGGTCTTGACCAGGAATGTCAATTCTTCACTCTTTTCCATGGATGCTATCTGGTCTGCTGAGTTCCTCCACCATTTTTCTTGTGTTGCTTGGATTTCCAGCATCTGAAGATTTTCTCTTGTTTGTGGATAACATTTTGTAAGGAATCAACCTCTATGTGTAATTTTGAGGTACAACAAGAGCTTACTTCTTTGTTTGGGCATGATTTTGTTTACTTTTTGACAGAGTACAGAATACAAATGTTGTTTTGTTTTGTAACTCCAAAACATAAAAATAATTCAGAGAAACTGAGAATAATGTGTCTACTTCGTTCTTACTTTAGCGAGGCACACACATGA
Organism: Mobula birostris; assembly: GCF_030028105.1. NCBI lineage: Eukaryota > Metazoa > Chordata > Chondrichthyes > Myliobatiformes > Myliobatidae > Mobula > Mobula birostris. The sequence continues at coordinate 144,685,342 of NC_092372.1, read as the reverse complement.
TGTGGTGGCATAATGACGTATGCCATTCACGTACTTTTACGTAAATCCAAAATGAATTATGTAAACAACAAAGAATGCTTAATCAAACAATATATTTACAATATTCTTGAAACATTCAATACACTACAATGCCTTTAATATTTTCATCAAAAATTGAAGTCTAAAATGCTAAAATGGGGGATTTTGTGCTGGTTCATGTGAGCACCAAGTGCATGAATGTAAATCCACATGCCTTGTGCAAGAACTTGAATGTCTAGGAACTGATAATTGGAACCCTTTTGCTACTAGCTCATTCCTGTTTGGCCAATTGATTATTTTAAAATAGAGTAGCTGTAATGAGTGATAACTGCATATTCTTGAATCAAGCACACTGGGGAAATGCCATTTGAGTATTGCATGAGTAAAACTTTCTTATCATCCCTGGACTCTCAATGTGTTTTGTTAATATTCACAATAATAAAAAAATATTAATAATAATATTATAGAAATATAAGAGTGCAGTATTTTTACAACAGTGCCTTGTGATTAATTTTATGCTGCAACTTATGCAGAAAAATGCCACTAAATTTCTGGGCAAACCAATTCATTATTTTTAAGAGCGGGAATGGTATTTTGCTAGCATTGAAGGTTATTTTAACTTACAATAATTTAATGTGGTTATTTTAATTTTGTATTTACTGCATAAATAAAGTAACTTCATGCATTTCACTTATGCAGCAGATTGCAAGATCCAGTTTTTGTGAAACCAACTGTAGAGTGTCAAAATTCACAAAACAACATTTGGATTTTGGTGGTTAGTCAAATACCAAACCCTAGCCAGACGTGATTCCCTTTCTGCTTAAATAACACAAAAGATTTGGCTTCATTGTCCTTTGGCAGGCAAGTCCGAGCTCTGTATTTTTCTTTTATTTCTGCAGGCACTGGTTCAGAGGAAGGAAGGGAATATTTTCGAAATCCAAGACGAATGCTAATATGGTAAATTCTCTGTGAACATTGCCAATTCTGCTCTGGTTCTACTTTATTTCCAAATAAACTTACCAAATGACTCTGCCAAATTGAAAAGATCAGCAAGAGGCATGGATTCAGATCCCAAATTAACAGCGTGAGGCAAAATGAACCTGAATCTACTGCAGCTCACATGTAAACATTTGCAAGTAAACTCAATTATAGTGGCACTCAACTACACTAACTGCTTGTGAATGTTGACACTGAAGCTTTTCTGCTTAATTTTTTAATTAAATAGCAAGAAGCCCATTATTCTCCTCATTCAGCAATGGCTTGTGACTTCTCTGTGGGTATATGCTTGTGAGATGCTCCAGCAAGGGCTTCAATAAACACACAGATCTCAAACGAAAGCACTTAAGATCAAAAAAGCATGATGATTAAAATCTACAGTAGAATCACAGGGATACTTAATCCACTGAAATATCACATTGAGGTTTACAACTTTGCAATCTCATCTTCATCTGCAGGCAAAAGGCCATTGGTAAGTAATCTATTTAATTCTCTTGCTGCTCTGTGTCATTTGGATGTTGAACAAAAATCCCTTGATTCAGTCTGCCACTTCTGACAGTCTCTCTCTAGACCACATTAATCAATGTTCTGGAGATCAGAATGCAAAGCAGGTTCATGTCAGCTAGACACCAAACAGAGACACAGAACAGCTGTTCTGATGGTTTGAAGAATTCTCAGTCTTATTTATTGTATAGAAATATAGGGATAAGTGTAGCCTTAATATTCTCCTTATAAGCAATACCTTACACTCGATTAAAAGGATATAAATGCTACCACCTATTAATTATATTGTCATTCAATCTCTCAAATACCGGTTTGGAATAGCACTTTATTCAAAGTGTGAATGCCAAATTGTGAAGCTACTAATTACAATAAAATACAGATTTATTTTTGTAATGGATCAAAATAATTTATCTAAAGGTATGTGTCATTGTAAGGCTGAAGAAAGGGGAACAATTTCTTTTAAAAATAGTTCTTTCTGCAGAATCTTATCCAGGGTCCAGGATATTTAGTGAAATAAGAGCAAGCAGTGGCTGAACATGATGTTGCTGTAATTCCATAATTACCTATATTGTACAACCATAATTAATCTTTGTTCTGCTGCACACTGCAGCCTAAGTTATTATCAATAAGGTCATCTAATTCAAATGATTTCACATAGATGGAATTTGCTCAAATTATACTATTAAATATCTGCTTGCAATAGATCACTTGAAATTATTTGATGTGGATGCTTATTTTCTTGATAGAAAGACTAGATTTTGTGGACATTCAATGCAATTGAATTCTGGATTATTCCTTTTGTTCATACATAGCTCAGTAATAATTCTTTGTATGTTGTGGTTCTGTTTTTTTTTGCTTTTGTATTTCTTCAAAGCACCAAATCAGGTTTTTGCATCTGTATGATTAAATTAATCAAAGGAGAAATCACAGCATACATCTGATTTGATGGGCACACATATCATTTATGCTGTTATTTCTGCACTAAATGTTGCAGTCTACAGCATCAGGTTTTAAATGTGTATTTGATCCATTCAAAGCTAAGTCCAAAATATGACGGCTAAAAGGATGGCTTATAATTTGATATCAAAAGAAACCTTGTGGCCAAATGCTTTCATTAATTATATGGGAATGCCTTAGTTAATTCAGGCAAATTCAATTATGAAGTGAAATCTTGGCATCTAAAAGTCATGGAAACAGCATCACATCAGCTGTTTAACGTATCAGGAATATTGGTATGGTGTTTAGTGTGTGATCGGTGCAGACTAAATATACAATGGAAAACTGATTCAAATAATTTGAAATCCAACTCAAATGTTTGCAATCTAATTTTTTATTTTGTATTTTATGCTGCTGCTGCAAAACAAATTTCTCGTTATGTGTCAGTGATGATAAATATCAATCTGAAGCAGAATCTTTACATTTAACGTAAATATTGTTCGTTGATCTCTTTTAACCTGTTACTAATGTGGGGTACAATTCTAACAAATTTTAATTTTGTTAGACTAATTTGTTAATTAAACATGGTAAAATAAGAATGTCCATTTCTGTCTTTTTTTATCAAACCAATCTATTCTCATCCAATTGCTCTACACTCTGTGCTCTTTCCTTATCTGATTAGACATTGATTTCACTCAACGTAATTTACTGTTTCTTCTCAAGTGGGAAGTACAGCATTTAGGGAAGTCAAAAGCAAAAAGTAACCGTGCAGTAAATGTATCTTTTCAGAACATTGATATACAGGAAAATCGTGTGGAACATGCCTCGAGCTCCCTGAATGTGGTGAAGCCATTGAATAGCCATGTCCTCATCAGTAGGGGCATTGATTTTAACAGATGGCAAGTCATGTTGTGGCTGTACAAAAGTTAGGCTAGGCCCCATTTGCAGTCTGGTCACAACACTACAGAAAGGATGTGGAAGCTTTGGAGAGGGTGAGAAGAGGCTTGCCAGGACTTTGACTGAATTGGAATGTATTAGCCATGAGGAGAGGTTTGACAGACTTGGATTGTTTTTTCTGGAACATCAGAGGCTGATAGGTGACCTGGTAGAAGTATATAAAATTATGAATATCATAGATAAGGTGGATAACAGGAATTATTCTCACAGGGTAGAAATCTGTACTGGTTTAAGGTGAGATGGGGGAGTTTAAAGGACATTTGCAAAGCAGGTTTATTGCACAGTGAGTGGTAGGTGTGTGGAATATTCTGCTGGGGTGGTGGTAGAAGCAGAAACATTTTATGAGTCATTTAGACTCATACAAACAGGCAGCAAATAGAGGGTCCACACCATGTGCAGAATTAGTCTGGTTGATGGCATTATTAATGCAAATATTGTGGCCAATGGGCCTGTTCCTGTGAGGCGCTGTTCGATGTCCTAGCACTACGAACTCCTCAATGTTTCAGAGTGAGTTGTAGGCGCACAAGGGTTTTCCTTGCTCACTTCATCACAAGATACCCTCATTCCCTTGTGCTGACATTGTCAGCTTCCATTTCAACCAATTTACAACACAATTATAATTTGAGAACCTAAAAGTGCAAGAATAAATCTTAGGACTGCATGTGTCCTTTGTTTCACGGAATCCTGGTTTACCTCTTCCGCAGCAGATGCGCGATTCAGAGCGATGGGCTTACCGTCAGGATAGATCTATAGAGTCTCTCAAAAGCAGAGGTGGAGGAGTATGCCTCATGATCAACTCTTCTTGCTGCACAAATGTACCAGTGCTGTCCCAATTCTGCTCACCAGACCTAGAATATCTAGCAGTTAATTGCTGTACTTTTTACCTACCAAGGGAGTTCTCTGGGGTCACTTTGGTAGCAGTTTTCATTCCACCTCAGGCCAATGTCAAGCAGGCTTTAGATGATCTGAGTAATGGGATCAACATGCACGAAACAGCGCATCCTAATGGCTTCACCATAATTTTGGAAGACTTTAACCAGGCCAGTCTGAAAAAAAATCACTAAGCAATTACCATCAACAGATCGCTTACAATACCAGAAGAAACAACACACTGGACCATTGCTACACCACCATAAATTGCTACTCCATGCCCTCACTTTGGGAAGTCTGATCACCAAGCTGTACTTCTACTCCCGGAGTATAGGCAGAGGCTGAAGACTGCAGCACCAGTAGTGAGGGACAAGAATATATTGATAAGGAAAGCACAGGAGAGCTTATAGGACTGCTTTGAATCAGTGGACTGGACTGTATTCAGGGATTCACCTTTGAACCTGGATGAGTATGCTGCAGTCATAACCGACTTCATTAAAACCTGTGTGGATGAGTGTGTGCCTACAAAGACTTACTGTACATTCCCAAATCAAAAGCCATGGATGATCCAGGAGGTATGTCATCTGTTGAAGGCTAGATCTATGGCATTCAAGTCTGGCAACCCAGGTCTGTACCAGAAAACCAAGTATGATTTGTGGAGGGCTATTTCAAGGGTAAAGAGACAATTTCAAATGAGGTTGGAGGCAACATCAGATGCACAGCAACTTTGGCAGGGTCTGCAAGACATTACTTCCTACAAAGCGAAACCCAGTAGCATGAATGGCAACGATGCTTCACTACCAGATGAACTCAACGTTTTGAAAGGGAGAACACAACTACAGCTGTGCAGATCCCTACTGCACCTGATGACCCTGTGATCTCCATCTCAGAGGCCAATGTTAGGCTGTCTTTAAAGAGAGTGAATCCTTGCAAGGCAGAAGGTCTCGATGGTGTACCTGGTAACGCTCTGAAAAACAATGCCAAACATCTAGTGGGAGTATTAAAGGACATTTTCAACCTCTCACTGCTAGGGGTGGAAATTCCCACTTGCTTCAAAAAGGCAACAATTATACCAGTGCCTAAGAAGAATAATATGAACTGCCTTAATGACTGTCTCCCAGTAACACTCACATCGACAGTGATGAAATGCTTTGAGAGGTTAGTCATGACTAGACTGAACTCCTGCCTCAGCAAGGACCTGGACCCATTGCAATTTAACTATGGCCACAATAGGTCAATGGCAGATGCAATCTCAATGGCTCCCCACATGGCTTTAGACCACCTGGGCATCACAAACACCTATTTCAGGATGCTGTTCATCGAATATAGCTCAGTCTCAGCATTTAATGCCATCATTCCCACAATCCTGATTGAAAAGTTACAGAACCCCGAGTGCCTGTACCTCCCTCTGCAATTGGATCCTCGACTTCCTAACTGGAAGAACACAGTCTTTGTGGATTGGTGATAACATATCCTCCTCGCTGACGATTAACACTGGCACACCTCAGGGGTGTGTGCTTAGCCCACTGCTCTACTCTCTCTATACACATGACTGTGTGGCTAGGCATAGCTGAAAGACCATCTATAAATTTGCTCACGATACAACCATTATTGGTAGGATCTCTGGTGGTCACGAGAGGGCATACGGGAGAGAGATATGCCAACTAATGGAGTGGTGCTGCAGCAACAAACTGGCACTCAATGTCAGTAAGACGAAAGAGCTAATTGTGGACTTCAGGAAGGGTAGGATGAAGGAACACATACCAATCCTCATAGAGGGATCAGAAGTGGAGAGAGTGACAGTTTCAAGTTCCTGGGTGTCAAGATCTCTGAGGATCTAACCTGGTCCCAACATATCGATGCAGTTATAAAGAAGACAAGACAGCAGCTATACTTTATTAGGAATTTTAAGAGATTTGGTATGTCAACAAATACACTCAAAAACTTCTATAGATGTACCGTGGAGAGCATTCTGACAGGCTGCATCACTGTCTGGTATGGCGGGGGGGGGGGGGGCTACTGCACAGGGCTGAAAGAAGCTGTAAAGGGTTGTAAATTTAGTTGGCTCCATCTTGGGTATTAGCCTACAAAGTACCCAGGACATCTTCAAGGAGTGTTGTCTCAGAAAGGCAGCGATTATTAAGGACCTCCAGCACCCAGGGCATGCCCTTTTCTCACTGTTCCCATCTGGTAGGAGGTACTGGAGCCTGAAGGCACACATTCAGTGATTCAGGAACAGCTTCTTCCCCTCTGCCATCCGATTCCTAAATGGACATTGAACCCTTGGGTACTACCTCACTTTTTTTAATATACAGTATTTCCATTTTTTTGCACATTTTAAAATCTATACAATATATGTATACTGTAATTGATTTATTTATTATTTTTTAATTTTATTTATTTTTTTTCTCTTCTGTAATATGTATTACAATAAACTGCTGCTGCTAAGTTAACAAATTTCACGTCACATGCCGATGACAATAAACCTGATTCTGAATCTGATACTGATGACTGTGGTATGCTCCATACCACACTTACTCAAAATTATTTATAAAATAACTTAATGCTTTTACTACTGTTTTTTATAATAGTTATACAGTACTTTGTAACTCTATTTAAGCTTCACATGATTACTTTGGTCATCTCCAGGGTTCCATCTGTAAAACTTTCCTCTTTACTGTCTATAGATTAGCACACTTTAATATTAATTGGGTGTGTGTGGTCAACTTTTAGGTGTGTGCTGGTGACTCTTGCCTCAGTTGATCAACTTCCATCCATGATACAATGCTTTATTTTTAAATTTCAAAATCTGAAGGATGGAAACTCATTCTCTATAATGCAGAACTGCTGAAATATTGCATGCTGGGTCTAAGGAAGTTATTTCAATGCTGTATAGCTCAATGGCTCTATGAATCTAGTTATACATTTCATTCACATTCAAGCTTGTATTTCTGACACCAATTCTTTCAATGTATTAAACTATACTTACAGCCAATGGTCTCCGACTATTAACGTAATTCATTCTCTCTGTATGATTATATATAATTTCTACTTATGTGCACAAAAGCATAGTAAGTTAAAGTAAGGAGATTTCAATGCCAAGTAAGGAAACCTATCTTGAGGCCCCATGTCAAGTGTACATTATTAGGGATGCCACAAAAAATTTGAAGGACTAACAAAGAAAGAAAAGACTCTTTATTTCCATTAAAATGTTTTTACACAATAAAATTCTGCACAAAGCTGGGACAGTAATGGACTTAGTGAAGCTATTGGTTTATTGACAATTGGTGCATGTTGTACTTTCCTGATTTACTTAGGGCCACAAGTTCTGTACTAGCTGTTAGCCTCCAGCACCATGAAGGAAAGATAAATTTAAATTGGGAAATTGATTAATTACAGTCACATGTACCAAGGTACAGTAAAAATCTTTGCCTTTCACACAGACCATTTCATTACAATAGAGGATTGAGAGTACAAGGGAAAATAATGGAGTGTGTCTGGGCAGTTGGGAGCTTCAATGAAACATTGAAAAGTGTAGACACAGATGCGATGATAAAAGATATGGAAGAATAAAGAAGGATGGGAGAAGTCTGGCAATGTAAATCCTTTGTGTCAAATGACACAAACACATGGTACTTTGACATGGATTTTGTGTTAATAGTGATAGCAAGTCTTCATGTATGCAGTATTATCATGGCAATATCACCTATCAATCTCTAGTGTTGACAAAGTTAAATGTAAAAATTTGAAAAAGTGCATATTGAGTTACCTAGTTTCTTGACGGCTGTCCTATACCACAGTGATGGATCAGTGAACGGGATGAAGTTGTGGTACTTACCAGATAATGTCTTTGGAAAATCAAGGGACATTTAAGAGTAACTTAATTCCTAACAGTGATAAAGTTATTTCAAAATGATCTGTCTGAAAGTTAAATATTACATGCTGTGCATCAGATATACAAGTATCCCTGAGTATTCAAATTTTCCTATTCATGCTGTGTCATTGTGCCTAGGCCTCAGTTTCTCCATGTCAGTTTTCCATAGCTCTCAATTCCCTGAACTTGCAAAAATTTATCTTCTTCCTCTTTAAATACTCTAATGATCCAGCCTCCATAATTTTCCAGGGCAGAGAATTTCTGTGAGAAAAAATTACTTTGCACTTCAATTTTAAATTACCATCATTTTCTCTTGTAACTGTAATTCCTTGTTTGAGACTCCTACCGCTGTAAACATCACAACATCTACCCTGTGATGATCTCTTACAATCTTATATCTAAATAAAACAGATCTTACTTTTTTGGCCATTCCTGATAGAGCAACCCTCTCTTCCAAGGAACTAGCAGAGAATGTCATTTGGATTATATTTGCCTCAATGAAACCATTTACAATATTACATTAATATTACTAATAGAAACTCCAATCTTCTTGCAGTAATGGCCAAGGTGCTATTTGCCTTCCAAGCTACTCGTTGCAACATGTCAGCTAGATTTTTCTGTGACTCATGCACAAGGACAGTGAGATATTTTCACTACACTTATTACAATTCCTCTCTGTATAGGCACTTCCCTTGCCTTTTGATTATTTTCATCTAGTTATGTCACCTTACATTTCCTACACACAGTATAAAATGTACGTGCCAAGCTTTTGCCCACTCAATCACTCAGTCTATCTATATTCTGTTGTAGAGTCCAAATATCATTGCAACATGCCCTCACACCTAAGTTAATGACACTGACAAGCTCTGATACTCTGTACACTTTTCTCCCCTCCATCATTAATATCAAAAAAATATCAGGGCCGAGAACTGATCCTTAGAGTATTCCATTACTTACATTCTTCTAATCTGAGAAAGAATCTATTTATTTTGATCCTCTGAAGAAGGATCTTGAGCTAAAATGTTGACTGTTCATTTCCCTCCATAGATGCTGTCTGCCCCAATGATTTCCTCAAGCATTCTGGTTGTTGCTGCAGACTTCCAGCTTCTGCAGTCTCTCTTGTGTCTTCTCTGACTCTGTCTTCTGTGATAATTACTCCTTAATCTAAGCTAATACACTTCCCTGGATGGCATAAGTATTTATCTTGTTCAGCTGCCTTTATATGACACCTTATCCTTTCATAAAGCCATTATAACTTGGTTTGATTGCATTATACTTCTTGGAATGACTAGGTATTTCTTCCCTGAACAATGATGGTTAACCTATGGCACACATGCCCTAGCTGGCATATGCAAACGATTTGTTGCCACGCAGCATGCAGTGCTGTTCTTCGAATCTTTAAACACCACCCATAATAGAAATATACATAATGATTATCTTTACTGCCAAATGAAGCAGCAAATCATTATTTACAACCAAAGTGCTGTGGGATGTTTTCACAGGAAACATCTCATACTGGTTTGATGCCAACTAGACGGTTTCAAGAACATATGACATTCACTGATATCTTATGAAATCTTTGCAGACCCGGAGTACAAATCAGTATTTGGAGAGTAAATAGTTGGGCCTGTTGACATTGGCTTCACTCTGTTTTTATTTTTTCTTCTGTCATTTGTGAGTAAACACTGGACATTTAGTGATAATAGCAGCAAATACTGTATGTAGTTTAGCGCCTCCATGAATATTCATGTAAGTCATTGCTTACTGATGAAGCTAGTGCTACATGCAAACGTCCAAAAAACAACCAGGTATAAGATACTTGCCTTCATTAGTTCAGGAATAAAAGTATCATTGTGAGTAAAGTTTTCCTTGATCTTTTATGAATTTTTACTGAAGCTTATTATTTCAAAGGTTCATTTTATTGTTAAAGTATGCCTGTACAATACATCTCTGTTATTTGTCTTCTCTAGATAGTCATGAATTACAGAAAGACTCATAGAAGCTGTTGAAAAGAAAAGCCATCATTCCCCCACCTGACATGAAAAGGAAAAGATACAAAACTAGCAAACCCCAAAACACCCCACCTCCTCCCTTGCAAAAAAACAGTGATGATAACATCAAAACCTGCAACCCACTTGCCCACACAGAAAAAAATCACACATCAACAAGAACGTCAAACATCAGACCCCAAATCCCCAACTTCTCCCATTCACATTCACATTTTTTTGCTATATACAAGGAACAAGAACAATAGTATTTAGAAATAATCTTATTTTTCAGCTCTTTTTCAAAGATTAATATTAGTAATTTTGAACAGGTTTTCTAAAATGCTTCATTTATTTCAATTTGCCTCTGTTATACTTTAATTGTAAAACACTGGATACACATCAATAAGCAACAGGACTCTTTTTTTTCCTTAAAAAAGTCTATAAATATTTGCTACTAATTCATTAGTCAATGATAATCTCTTTAGAAAATTAAAATTTTACAGAAGAATATTGCCAATTTGGGCACCCACTCTCAAAAAGGTTCACCACCCCATCTATAGCATTTCACTATCAGCAGATGTCAAGCTAATAGTCCAGAAGTTTCTTTCAACCAAAGGCTTTGCTAAATCTACAGCTACTTCCTTTAAACGCCTCAGGTGCACAGGCCATTGAATCCTGGTGACTTGAATGCCTTTAGTCTCATTAGTTTCTGCAGTTCTTTATCCCTCCTGAGAGAGCTTGTTACAAGTTCTTCCATGTTATTTGAAGTTAGCCCATCTGTTTCTTCAGAACTTCTTTCAAAATTTATTGGAAACGATAGAAAACAGATTATAACAACTTTTTTACCCTTTACATTTCTAAATACAGCTGCTGCCCACTAGTCCTTTCGTGATTCCAAATCTTAATTTTGCTTTCTGCACATGATTTTTTAATATCTAGCTTTTACTGCTTCTTTATAGTTCTTGGTTCAGACTCTTGCAGGAATGATCTTTACCTCAGACTTATAAAGTTTTGTAAGTGAAGAGATGGTCAAAATGCAATCTTTAGCAGCATCAATATCAAGATTTTAGCAAATTATTTTCAAATTTCTCCAAATTATGTTTTCATATTCAAAAAGTAAGCACTATGTGATTGCACCTTACAAAAAAGTTAACAGAAGAAAAAAAGGACCTGGGCTTTGGGCAATAAGTGTGGAGCTCTTTCCAACTTACGTATAAACCACTATTGACTGCCTTGCAGAATATGTGTCCCTGCTCACAGAATGCCAGCTATGAATGCCGATAGCTTGCCATTGTGGCTGGTGCTGGCTCATACTTTTGAATAGCTTGAAAGACAAAAAATATAACATGCCAAGGATTTCCATTGCACAGGATCATCAAAAAAGTTATTTTTTTTTAAAAAAAGCAGCTTTCCTGCAACATTATTTTTCATGGCAATGCAATCTCTTCACTCATTAATCAACTCAAAGGATTAATTACCTCGTCTACATTTAAAAAGTACTTAGATGGGTTCATGGATAGGAAAAGGTAAGAGAGATATGGGCTAAATGTAGGCAAATCGGATGAGTTCAGATGCAAATTTTGGTCGTAATGGAGCCATTGGACAGAAAGGTCCGTTTTGATGCTGTGTGATTTTTACTCTACAGAACATAGCACATTTCAACTACTTCACTTCAAATGGATTATATTTGGAATTCAGTCACTAACAAATATACACACAGAAGCAAATTAATTTTTTGTGGAATATCTGCTGGGTACACTAAATAATTTCAGCTCAGGATAAACCAAAGGTACAGTTACTGCTGTTTGATCTTTTATGATGACTTGTAAAAGTAGGTGGATGGTGATGATGCTGTCTAATTTGAGTGAGGATCTGTGGTTAGAAATCCACAGTTGGGTTTTGGTCTCTGACATGTTGGATCCTGCCCTGCACACTAAGGTCCTTCAGAAGATAGAATTTGGTCCACATCAGAGGGCTGAGGCTGAGTAAATATCTTAGATTGCGTATTTCCTTAACTTCTTAACTGGGGGTGAATAATGTCCAACCCTCCAGATTTTCTGTATCTTATAATTTTTTGAGGCTTGGAATTCTCGGCAAGACCAGCTTTCTTTAATTATCGTTGAGAATGTGATGAAGGGCATCTTCTAGAATTGCTACAGTCCTTCTGGAGGCTGCAACGTGTTGACAGAACAGGACGTACTCAATGATTGTGATGGAGGAGTCTCCCATTGTGTTGCTCTGAGCATGATAATCTCAGACTGTTGCTTGACCATTTTGTGGGAGAGTGCCCTCATGTGTTTAGATCCCACTCCTCATATGGGATGGTTTGATTGGGATGGGAGCTTGTATTGAGATACAGTAGCAATCAAATTCAGTGTCTGGTTAGTGCTGTGTGGACCACCCAATTTTGTGCAATTAAATTTTTTTCTGTTTCAGTTAAGGAGTTGTGATGTAATTATTTGGTTATTTCCGATTCCTCTGAGTATGAAGTAATGTATAAACTGGACCATGTACAGTTGACAGATTTCATCCTGCCTTTACAGAGTATTAATGAAGTTCTTGGGTTTTACATAGTCATCCAATGGTTTTAAAGTCTTCATTATTTTGAATTCCTGAATATTAATAATGTAAGTGCATTGTTAGTCCAGGGCTGTGGTTTCCAAGGCTGGCAAATGAACCATGGTGGTACCACTATTCTTTGGATACTGGTAGAAATGATGGATCGTTTAAGAGCAAAGTTAAGCATGCTCTGTAGCCTTAAAGTCTAACAAAGGTCTTCTTCTCTGAGGCAAGAGGACCATTTATTAAGCATAGTCAATACTTAAACTTTTGGTTTCATAAATAATACTCATTGATAATAAAAAGATGAATTTGTAGGTGTGTTTGAAGGGAAGACGGGTCAGAATAACGCCTAGAGCTGCGCATGTTCTGAAGAAAAACTTTAAAAATATGGAAATCATGCATAAATACTATTGAGAGATTTTAAGTGAAGAATTGAGGTATTGAATTTTTGTCTGGTTATTAATTAATTCATTTTATTTGATTAATATTGCATACTCTGTGTCCACTGTGCTTAAGAAAGCAAATAGCATGTTTTAAAGTAAAATAAATCATATCGTTAGATCCTTCTGGCAATGAAATATTCTGTTCTCTATTGTAGCTGGTGAAAAAAATAAATTGCTGTGTTGGTGGGAGGTGTGCCATTATCTGCTGACTCTTTAAGCTTCATTAATTTTGTTGAAGTACAATCAGTTCTATTCTGGTGAGTGAATTTTTAATATTTCCCCAAATGTACAAATCTAATCTGACTAACTTTTAAGTAACATTTCATAAGCCAAAAATAAATTTAAGAGATATATATTATTTTAGTTCTATCACTGAAAGTTGTTACATTTGCTACCTTTGATTTTTCTTTGCAAAACTGTATAGTGTTGTGTGATAACCCTCATGAACAAACAATGCAAAAATGAACACCACTATATTTTCACGATTCAAGATTCAAAATACAACATCAAACCACAATGTCATTGAAACAGTCCAGGAATGTTCAGTTTCGGCTCAGTTCAGTTCAATATAGCACTGTGTCACTTGTTGATTGCAGGCCACAGAGCCAGGCTGCCCTGATCCAAACCACCCAAAATAGCAACAAAAAAGGAGCAACCAGAACCCAGAAACACATCATAATATGAGCTACAGAGTCCGATCCAAAACTGCGTCAATTAAACCTTGCCCAAGACCCAAGACCTCTGGCACCATCTTCTGGCAGAAACGCGTGAAAGGGAGAGAGAGAGACCAGTTATACACTGGCATCTTCCACAAATAAGAGCAAGAGAGAGACTGGTCAAACACAGGCAGGTGGCACTGAACCCACTCACCTTCTGCTCTTGTCCTTGCTGATTTCAATTTTCCTTGATGCTTTAATCAGAGAGAAATGAAGTCAATTGTGGGCTCACGCCCCATCTCTGGGCTTCTTGGCCTCCAGGCTGCACATTTTGCTTGAAACCTCACATAATTTCAGTAATGCATTAACTTTGAAACCCATGAAGTCTCATAGGGAAGAACATGTTGCAATTGGGATATTTGGAATCTGTAGCAGGATGCAGATAGGTTGACAGCTTTGGCAAAAACTTAATGAATAGAGTTTAATATAGGAAAAGGTAAACTTGGCAGGAGGAATGAAAAGGCCAACCATAATCTGAATGGAGAAAAACTGCGAAAGAGTAGAATACAGATATACAGATAGGTCTAGGTGAAACGCAAAAAGTTCGCATGATAGTGCTGCAGATAATTAGGAAGACAAATGTGGAATGTTTAACTGTGGAATGATCTGCCACAGACTGCGGTGGAGGCCAAGGCTGTGGGTATAGTTAAGGTGAAAGTTGATTGATTCCTGATTGGTTGGGGCATCAAGGGATATGGTGAGAGGGCAGGTGTAAAGGGTTGTGTAAGGTTTTCTTCTTTTATGTTACTACTAAGGTGAATAAAATGGCTTCTCTGTACTGTTAACTGCTGAGACAGTGGTTCTTTATAGCAGTGTGTCTGGATTATAATTAGAGATAACGGGACTTGTATTCATTTGTTAACCAATTGGGATAGATGTTATTCTTTCTGTCTGTGTGAAAGCTGTTAGTTGCGCGGGCTTTAGAGAGAAGGCGCCAGGCGGATGAAGATAGAAGACGTGGCTTGAGGAGATGGTTGCCGGACCCGCTGGACCTGGGCTCGGGGGGGGGGGATCCCAGGGGTCGATGACGAGCGAAGGAGGATCAGCGACAGGGAACCCATGAGCTCCAACGTTTGTGCACTGGTCATGTTTATGAGATTATTCGCTCCTTTTATTTGTTTTCCTTTTCTTTTGTTCTCTACTAACCCTATACTTAAATATAAAATCTTACTCGTTTAAATGCACATTGTGGACAGAATGTTATTTCAGGGTACTGATGTTACACAGGGGACACAACACACAGCATCTACCCAAACTTGATTACGCAGTTTGGCGGGGCCGAAGGCTGCGCTCCCCAGTTGGAAGCGAGCTGAGCGAGCCTGTGGCTTACCAGGGGGCTACAGCTGAATGGGATCCAGGATCAGCCATGACGAAATGGTGGAAGGGACTCGATGGGCTGAATGTCCTAATTCTGCTCCTATGTCTTATGTTCTTATGGTCTAAAAGACATTAGACTTACATTACTAGGGTGTTGGAGTTTAAAAATCAAGAAATAGTATTACAATTCTAGGAGGTATTTGTGGGTCTGCTCTTAGAGTACTGTTTTTGTCCCCTCATTTGGCTTTGGGAGCATTCTAAAAGAAACCCACCAACTCATTCCTGGGATGGGAAGATTGTCACAAAGTGGTTGAAAATCTGGTCTTGTATTCCTGGGAATTTAGAAGAATGAGAGATGTTCTTTTTGAAACAGACATGACAGGGGTAGTGGAGGAATATTAAACAAAGGGAAAATTGGAAGATGAGAGGGATGATAATTTAAAATGGATGCTTAGACTGAAAAAAATTGAATGAAACCGAAGAAAATGGCACCAGTGAACAACACAACCAATGGCGACGTCCTTCAGACACTTCACGAAACTACTTCTTTTCTTTCTTCTTCTTCTTTGAAATGTGATTCTGCTGCTATTGAAACTTGTGGTTTACATTTTGATGGCACGTTTTCAGGTCGATTCAGCGATCTGGCGCTTTGCAGTCTTCAAGGGAGTTCGGTGAGGTTTGGACTGGAGTGTGCGGCCTGAAGACAGGGTGCGAGCCCATGAGTGACTCCATTTCTTGCTGACCTTGCTGATTAAAATGTCAAACAAGATTGAAAACAAGAGGTGAAGATGGTGGTGCGACTGCAGAGCGCGCGGCCTCTCCGGTGAATGATACCTGTAATCTGTCAAGTAAGGGACCGTGCACAATTCTGATTTGATGGAGAAGGACATGAGAGTATGGAGGAACATCTGAAAAGCTTCTGAAATGCCCGCTTCGCTGCCGCTGCTACTGTGTGGTAACCGGAATCTTCGGCTTTGCTTGTTTCAGCGGCCGGGGCTAGGTCGAAGGCGCTTGGCAGAGGATGGCGCTTGAGAGGCTGTATCGGAGGGGCTGGTCAGAGGCTCGAAGTTTTCGGATGGATGGGCTCAGTGTCGGCTGTGGTCGGCTGCTTCCAAGGCATCAGCAAGTTGACGGTGCCTAGAGGTTTACAGCAGGGAGTTTCTCCCTTTTGCCGCCTGCTATCAGGGACTTGGGAGTCGATCGACTCGGGGACTTTGAGACTTTTTTTTACCGTGCCCATGGTTTGTTCTTCATCAAATTATTGTATTGCTTTGCACTGCTGTAACTATATGTTATAATTGTGTGGTTCTGTCAGTGTTAGTCTTTGGTTTGTCCTGTTGTCTGTGATATTACTCCGGAGAAACATTGTATCATTTCTTAATGCATATATGCATTTCTAAATGACAATACAAGAGGACTGAGTGTTCTCATAATCTTATCTAATCTAAAAACAACGAGAGCGAGAGTGGAAGGCGAGCAGGTGTTCAGTGCCCTCTGCCTGCATTTGACCACTCTCTCTCCCTCCCTCTCACTTGCTGCTCCCGGGGAAAGGTGCCTGCATCTGACCAGTCTCTGTCTCCTTCTCCCTTAATGGTGCTGGAGTCTTGGGTCGGACAAGGCTAAATCAATGTGGTTTGCGGATCGAACTCTGTAACTCATGTTATGATATGGTTCTGGTTATTCCTTTTTTTAATTGCTATTTTGTGTGATTTTGATCTGGGGAACCTGCTCTGTGGCCTGTAGTCAACAGGTGACACAGCACTAAATTGCAATGAACTGAGTTAAACTGAACTTATTCCTGCCTGTTATGATGAATCTGAGGTTTAATGTTTTATATTCTGTGTTTTTCACTCATTTTTTACCGCTTGCATGATTTGTTCTTTTTCTTTGTGTGTTGGGTGTTTGATGTTCTCTTTGAAGCGGTTACATTGTGTTTCTTTGTTTTGTGGCTGTCTATGGGAGGATGAATCTCAGGGTTGAATACTGCATACACACTTTCAGAATAAATGTACTTTGAAATGTATTATTTTTCCAAATTAACATTAAGTTACGTGATATTATGGCTACACTTCTCGAGTGGCTGATACACAAGATTATTGACTGAAATGTAACCAAAAATACTGTAGATGTTGGGGATTTGAACTAGAAATAGAAAGTGCTAGGAATACTCAGCAGGCCATGCAGCATCTGTAGAGAGAGACAGTTAATGTTTCTGTTCTATGACCCTGTGTGTTGTAAATGGCAGAGAAAAATGATAGAAAGGAGGAAGAGAATGTCTCTGATATGGAGCACAAAAAGATGGCCAGGTGGCATAATAGATTTTTTTGCCTTATAAGGGAGGGTTAAGAATGCTTGTAATTACAGCTAATCAAGAGGAGTGTAAATTGAGGAAGCTGATTGAGGACAGTACAGAGAAAAACGAACTATGTGATTCAAAATACAGCATTTGCTGGAAACCTGAAGTGAAAGAGAATGCAGGAAATATTCTGTAATTCAAATAGTGTTTGCAAGGACAGATAAAGTGGAATTAATATATTAGGTGGGTAACCTTACATGAAAAATTGTCCAGTTATGAACGAGACAGGAAAAGCCTGTTATCTGAATTGGAGAATACAATTGAGGACAGCAGTGTTCCTTGTTGGAAGGTGATGAGCTGTTCCTCAAACCTCTGTTAAATTTCATTGGACATTCATCCAAAGGCAAAGGGGATGGTTTGGAAATCAAACTGAGAGTTAAGGTGAAAGGTAATTGGAGCTCAACATTACCCTGTATTTGGTTTTGGTCTTTCAATGTGAGGCAATAATTTACTTGAACTTCTTCCAGTAGGGTGTATTGCATTGGTATACATGAAGTGATCTGTAGATTTGGGAAGCCCAATTCGTATTGGGTAACTTCATCTCCACATGTTTTATTTCTCTCTTTTATTTTGCTTGATGTTCTCTCCACCAAACAGTTCAGTATGATTAACAAGCAGTCTTATCATCTCTTAGTTGACGCCACCTTATCCGCGATTCTATTTGTTCTCTCCATCCCTTCTCGTCTCTCCTCTTTCTTCCTTTACCTTTTCCATGGAAAAATCATGGGTGCTAGACATTAATTATTCCACAGATGCTGCGTGACTGATTATTACAGATTTAGCAGAATTCTTGTCAAACCCAGAAAATTTTCATAAGTGTGTAATTATTTTGTGTTGTTCATAGATTTCAGATGCAATAAGAAATCTATAATAGCAGAATTTTAGCAAGTTATTTCTTTGTAGGCACATATTCTAGCTAGCTATAAAGCTAAAGGTGCTGATGTAAACAAATGCTAACTTTGTCAAGTACCAAGGTGTATCAACGATACAGAGAAAATTAGGATTTTAAGGATACAATGATATTAAACATATTTCCTGAATCAGCTAACTTCAGAGTTCAGTCCACAGAATAAAAGGAATTTTGCATTAAATTTTGCACAGCAAGGCTGCAGAATTCTATTTATTAACAACACATACTTACTAGACAATATATCAAACTGCCACCAGGCAATGCAATTACTGTATTTTTCTCCATTCCTTCAAAACTTTGAATTTAGCCTTGCAACTGATATCTGAAAGGTTAACATATTTCTTGTAGGTACTTAAAAAGATAAAATGCTATTTGTTTGAGTATGGTTTAAGCTTAATTCAATTGTTAGGTTAGAATCCTTTAGTTCCGTGTGGGGACCTTTCTAGTCCATCACTGAAGCAAGACTATATTAATCAGACCATCACTGAATTTATCCCTTTGTAAGGGGTTTCTTCTTTTATGTTACTGCTAAGGCTAATAAAATGGCTTCTTTGCTATGTTATAATAAAATGGCTTCTCTGTAATGTTAACTGCTGAGTTAACAGTAGCAGCTTGTTTGGGTTATAATTACTGATAACGAGAATTGTATTCATTTGCTAACCAATTGGGATGGATGTTAATCTGCACATGTTGGCCCTGAAATCTTGTTATTTCTTCTCTGGATGCCTCCCATAGTGCAGGTTTAAACTTGCAGGTAAGTCAATGCTCCCAGTCGACCTCAGCCAGGCCCTGTCTTATTTTAATAAAATTCACCTCTCCCTAATATAAGATGTTGTTCCCATTCTGGTTAAGGTGGCAATTGTTCCACTTGTAAAAGTCCCACCTTTCTCAGAATTTGCCCAATGACCTAGGAACCTAAGATCTACCCACATGCATTTTCTCCACAGCTACATACTTATCTGACCCATGCTTCTGTTCCTATACTTGCATTGGAAGATGTCGTGAAAAGGAAAGTGGCAGTGTTTGAAATGGAAGTGTGATCTAGGAAATCATGGTAGAATTCTAAGCAACTGCAGCGTTAAAAGTGTTTTTATCTTATGTCCCTTCTTGATCTTTTTTCAGTACCTCCTTTCCAAATCCCCTGATTCTTGAGTAACATACACAAAATGCTGGTTGAATTCAGTAGCCAAAGCAGCATCTGTGGAAGGGGATAAACTGTCAATGATTTGTGCTGAGACCTTTCATCAGGACTGGAAAAGAAGGGGGCAGAAGCCAGAATGAGAAGGTGGGTGGAGGGGAAGGAGTGCAACGTGGCAAGTGACAGGTGAAACCAGGTGAGGCGGAAGCTGCATAGATGGGGGTGGGAGGAATGAAGTAAGTAGCTGGAAGGTGTTAGGTGGAAGAGGTAAGCGACTGAAGATGAAGAAATATGATATGAGAGGACAATGGGCCATGGAGGAAAGTGAACGATGAGGGGCACCAGAGGGAGGTGATGGGTAGGTCAGGAGATGAGAAGGGGAGACAAGGGGACAGAAATGGGGAATGGAAAAACAAAGAAGGGAAAGGACAGAAAAACTGTTGGAAGTTAGATAAATCAATGTTCATGCTATCAGGTTAGAGGCCACCCCAAATGGAATACGAAAAGTTTCTTCTCCAACCTGAGTGTGACCTTATTGTGGCAGTAGAGGAGTCAGGGATTGACATATCAGAAGAGGAATGAGATGTCAAATTGAAATGGGTGGCCATTGGGAAATCCCATCTTTTGCAGCAGATGGAGTGAAGATGCTCAACAAAGTGGTCCTCAATCTATTTCAGATCTCTCTGATGTAGAGAGGGCTGCACTGGGAGCATCGAATACAGTGGATGACCCCACAGACTTGCAGGTGAAGTGTTGCCTCACCTGGATGGACTGTTTGGGGCCTTGAATAGTGGTAAGGGAGGAGGTGTAGGGGCAGGTGTAGCACTTGTCATGCTTGCACAGATGAGTGGCAGGAAGGAGGACAGTGGGGAGGGACGAGTGGACAAGGGAGTCACGTGGAGAGTAAACCCTGTGGAAAGCAAAGAGTGGGAGAAGGGAAAGGGTAGAATCCCATTGAAGATGGCAGCACTACAGAGAAAGATATGCTAGATTTGGAGGGTCAAGGGGTGGTGGGTAAGAATATAGGAAACCCTATCATTGTTACCAAAGTGAATTGAATTGAACTGAATTGACTTTATTACTTACATCCTTCATATACATGAGGAGTAAAAATTTTTATGTTACGTCTCCATCTAAATGTGCAATATGCAATTTATAGTAATTTATAATGAATAGTATGTACAACAGGACAGTCAATATAAAATAGAAATACAGTTGTGTCAGCATGAATTAATCAGTCTGATGGCCTGGTGGAAGAAGCTGTCCCGGAGCCTGTTGGTCCTGGCTTTTATGCTGCAGTACAGTTTCCCAGATGGTAGCAGCTGGAACAGTTTGTGGTTGGGGTAATTTGGGCCCCCAATGATCCTTTGGGCCCTTTTTACACACCTGTCTTTGTAAATGTCCTGAATAGTGGAGAGTTCACATCACCAGATGTGCTGGGCTGTCCTCATCACTCTCTGCAGAGTCCTGCAATTGAGGGAAGTACAGTTCCCATTACTAGGCAGTAATGCAGCCAGTTAAGGTGCTCTCAATTGTGCCCCTGTAGAAAGTTCTTAGGATTTGGGGGCCCACACCAAACTTCTTCAATGAGGTGAAAGAGGCACTGCTGTGCCTTTTTCACCACAGAACCGGTATGTATAAAGCACATGAGATCCTCGGTGATGTGGATGTCGAGGAAGTGGGAGGAGGGGTGAGTGCATATGGATGGAAAATGGAGGAGATGTGGGTGAAGCAGTTTTGATGGTGGCAGAAGGGAAACCCTATTTTTTGAAAAAGGAGGACAGCTCAGATATTCTTGAAAAGGCAGTATATCAATGGAAGTGCGTTCACTTGCTCCAATCTCACTTGATCTTTCATGGTTTGAATTGTTTGTATCCCTTCACTATTTCCCCTTTCTAACAAGCCCAGTTTTACTAGTCCAGCCACATAATGAATGATCTCATGGCTGGTGTTATTCCAGTAAATTTCCTTCTTATCCTGTTTAAGACCCCATAACTGTCCTTCTCGTTGTTTACTCTGCTTTCAGTTACTCTTTGGTTACCTGAAAAATGAACATAACAGAATTAAAAATTTGACATGATAATCCAGTATTATTAAATTGATGTTTTATAATGATCCATTGTGATCTTTATAAAGATCCAGTTTGCTTGTTCAACCACTTTTTCAAATATATCTGTCATGCTGTATGAAATACACACATATACCTCAAGGTCTTTTTGTTTCAATAAATCTTTAAGAGTTGTTATGTTTTAATTTGTCCATTATTCCACATTGTGTCTCCTTGTACCTTTTACCAAAATGTAACACATCACATTTTTCTACATTAAGTTTCATCTGCCACATGACTGCCCATTTCACCAGCCTGCCTGCATCCTCTTGGTCTATTAATATCCTTCTCATTGTTTACTGTGCATCCAATTTCTCTCTGGTTGCCTGCAAAATGAATACAGCAGAAAGAAAAATAAAGTCTATTTAATATGAAATTTAATAAACTATCTATCCCTGACAACATCCAGCATACTTTTTTAAGGTTTGCACAGATGTGTGGCATGTTTATTGATGACAATAATGCTTCAAATAATTAGCATTTGTACATTTTCTTCTCCTCTCTGGCTTGTTCCCAATGAGAACATCTGTCACAAGATGCAATGTTTAAAAAATAAATAAATGAAAATTCTTCTTATGGAAAAGCTAATGAATTTTTGAAGAGAAAATGTGAAATGGATTTGAATGGATTTCCTTTCTGATACATGCAGAGAAATATTTCGCTTATGCAAACTTTTTAATGAGGTCTCAGCCTTCATACCGGACAATGTTCGTGGGTGATAGGGCAACCTAATTTGTCCTATTTAAAACCTCTTCATAAGTAAATTATATAGTTGATTTATATAAAAATTGAGTAAATTTGTAATTAGTGACAAAATTCTTAGTTCTTGAAAACAGGCAGGTGGTTGCAGAAAATAGATAAGAAAATGTCAAGCAAGATATATTCCCTCCCCCACCACCTTTCCTGCAGTCCTGCAGCTTTATTTTTCCTAAACCCCCTCCCACATTCCCTGACTTGCAATGTGGCACCATGGAATTACACACCAGCACTCACCTACCCAACCTCATGAATCACAGATCTGACCATGAAAGTGGCTGATGAAAATGAGATCCAGTCTTTTTGTGGTTGAACTTTATTTAAATTGGGAGAGAAGTCAATAGAATTGAAGAATCATTCCAGTATTGCCACTGAGCAACACTCACACCAGACTTCCTCAAAGTAGAAATAGTCTTTAGATTCCAGAGAGTTCTTTATATTGCAGAGGTACATTACTTATTAAAATACCAAAAAATGTCCATACTTTAATCCTTTTTTCATATCTGGAATAAGTTTGATTTTATTCTTTATATAGATAAAATCTTGTGCATCTCTGAGAGTGAATTGCTTACAATTGAGTGGTGGTTGTAATCACACAATATACCATACCTAATCTATACAGCATGATTTCTCAAATAGTGAATGATTCTGTATGTGAGAAAAAAATAATCTAACCATATTATTTGAGGAAGAATTGTTGGTCAGGGTCCAGAACCTGAAATACTCATTAAATAGTGGAATCAGATCTGGAATATTCATCTGAACTATCTATATCAATGAATAATCTTAGGTTGATTGGCAATTTAACCAAATAAACTTAACGTCTCCTTTGTAATATGTTGAACTGTCAGCCTCAATTATGAGATTTAAGACGTGGTGTCAAGCTTTTGACGTTGAGGAGAAGGTTGATACATTTCTTAAGGAGTCTTGTTGTCAGCAAGATGTTATGAGTTCAACTCCGGATATTACAGCACTTTGATTGCCTGCCATTTTTCTGAGCTGCTTGTAGAGGAATATTCGGATTTATACTCACCCTGCCGAGTCAAGCAGACACGTTGAACTGAGAAGATTTTCAAAGAGATTTATTCCATTGAGGAATGTCACATATTATTAGCATGGAGCATCAATAAAGAGTGAACCTTAACAGGTTCAACAGCTTCAGCTGAGAGTGAAAGCAAGATTAACACTGCAGGTCAATGATCTTTCACTAAATGTGATGAAAAGTCAGTGGCCTGAAATGTTAGCTTTGTTTCTCTTCCCACATACTTCGTATTTCCAACATTGTTGCATTACTTTAGATTCTCGGCATCTGCAGTTTAAAAAAAAATTTCAATAAACAGTCAGATAATTATTGACTCTGATTGGACAGCAAGGCAAAAATCCACTTTTTAATGTAACAATATACAATTGCAGTTGTGTTTTTGAAGTAGTTTTCCTGTCTGTGCTTTCATGTGTGGGAGTTGAAATTGCAGCTTGTCTACACTCCTTACTTTGAGGACTTTGTTCTAACATCCTGCACCAGAAGGGAGTGACTGTGAGGAACATAAGTAAATATTAGCTAATGTAGATTTATCTTTTTAACCGTTCAAGATTTTTTTGAATATTTCCACTAGTCTTTAGGTTTATTTTAGTTCAGAGCCTGCTTTCCTCTGCAAAGTAATTCTGTTTGTTCTTCAGACTTCAGTAGCAATGTGAGTGATTATCCACTGACCGCAGATCCTAGGTAGCGGAATCCGTAAGTCACACAGCTTAAAGGAGGCCATTTCTTCCATGGTGCCCATATTGGCTACTGTTGAGATTTGTCCAATTGGTCTCAACCTCCTGCACTATCCAATAGCCAGACAAATCCAATTTCCATTTGAAAAAATATGTATCTACTTCTCCTGTAAGTTGTACATTTCAAATTATTATGTGAAAAACACGTTTTTTTTAAATTATCACTTGTCTGTACAGATCATCTGAAATCTGCATTTCATGGACAAAAAAACCTGACTATAGAAAATAATTTCTCATTATTTACACTATCAACATAATTCACAAATTCATCTTCCCTATTGGACCTCTTTAACGTTATCTACAGTAAGAAGCACAACATAAGAGTAGGGTAGAAATGTGTGAACTTCCGGCTTCTTCCTCCTGCAGTTAATAATCATTCATTTCTACCCTACGCTTCCTTTTCAGAATTCTGTTAAATTATATAGTTAGATAGATATATAGATACTTCATTAATCTCAAAGGAAATTACTGTCACAGTAGCATTACAAGTGCACAGATATACAAATAATAGAAGAGAAGTAAGAAAGAATTAAAAATAAATTACCTCAAACAGTCCAACAGAAGGGGGTTATCACTTCCTCGGCTACAGGTTGAATCATTATAGAACCTAATGGCCGATAGTAGGAATGACCTCAGACAGCCCTCTTTGGAGCAGCACAGTTGTCTTAGTCCATTACTAAAAGCGCTCCTCTCTCCAGCCAAGGTGGCGTACAGAGCGTGAGAAACATTGTCAAGAATTGCCTTGATTTTCTGAATGGTCCCTTCTTCTTCCACAGCCTCCAGTATGTCCAGTTTGACTCCAACAACAGGGCCAGCCCTTTAAATCAGTTTACTGAGCCTTTTGCATCACCCATGTCTATGTCATTGCCCCAGCACATCACTGCATAGAAGATTGTACAGGTGATGACAGACTAGTAGAACAAGTGAAGGGGAGGCCTCGGGAAGTAGAGGTGGCTCTGGCCTCTCTTGTATACAGCCTCTGTGTTGGTGCTCCACTCAAGTCTGTCATCCATGTGCACCCCAGGTACTTGTAGGTCCTCACCACATCCACATCCTCACCATTGATAGTAACAGGGAGCAGTGCAGGCTTAGTCCTCCCAAAGTCCATCACCATCTCCTTTGTCTTACAGAGCAGTGGACAAAGACAAGGTCAAAGTAAATTTATTATTGAAGTATTGGATATGTTACCATATACTACCTTGAGATTCATTTTTGCAGACATTTACAAGAAAATAAAGAAATACAGTAGAATTTATGAAAATCCATGCATATCATCATCATCATAGCTTGTCACACCAGACAGCCAGCCACTCTAGTGTCATTTGGTTGACATTGAGCAGGTCTGTGTCAGCTAAATCAGGTGAGAGTGGGCAGTTCGCAGAACGTGTTCAATGTTCTGCACCCTTTCGCTACACTCACAGGATTCGCTGGTCTTTAAGCCCCACTTCACCATATTGTCTCCCGTCCTACAAACTTCCGCTCTCGCTCTGAGAATGCACCACTTCCGTCTGTCAAGCAGTGCCCCGTCTGGTAACATTTCTGTGGGGTCTTGCACTGTATTGTTTAGTGGGGTTCTGGCTTCTGTTTGTTGCCAGAGGTCAATCCTGTATGTTTGTGGGGATGTTCTGTGCGGTAGTTCCTCCACTGTAGCAAAGCTTTTCCTCGATTTTTAGGTGGTTGGAAACTGGCACATGTTGATGTAGTGGGTGCCATAGATCCGAGTTCTGTTTGCCTTTTTCAATTTTTGTTGTAGTGTGTGTTCGGATCTCTGGGGGAGCAATGCCTGCAAGTCTGTAAATGATGTTAGTGGGTGTAGGGCGCAGTGTGCCCGTGATTATTCCATAAGACCATAAGACAAAGGAGCAGAAGTTGGCTATTCGGCCCATCGAGTCTGCTCCGCCATTTTATAATGAGCTGATCCATTCTCCCATTTAGTCCCACTCGCCCGCCTTCTCACCATAACCTTTGATGCCCTGGCTACTCAGATACCTATCAATCTCTGCCTTAAATATACCCAATGACTTGCCTCCATTGCCGCCCGTGGCAACAAATTCCATAGATTCGCCACCCTCTGGCTAAAAAAATTTCTTCGCATTTCTGTTCTGAAAGGGCGCCCTTCAATCCTTAAGTCATGCCCTCTCGTACTAGACTTCCCCATCAAGGGAAACAACTTTGCCACATCCACTCTGTCCATGCCTTTTAATATTCAAAATGTTTTTATGAGGTCTCCCCTCATTCTTCTAAACTCCAAGGAATACAGTCCAAGAGCGGACAAACGTTCCTCATATGTTAACCGTCTCATTCCCGGAATTATTCTAGTGAATCTTCTCTGTACCCTTTCCAATGTCAGCACATCCTTTCTTAAATAAGGAGACCAAAACTGCCCACAGTACTCCAAGTGAGGTCTCACCAGCACCTTATAGAGCCTCAACATCACATCCCTGCTCCTATACTCTATTCCTCTAGAAACGAATGCCAACATTACATTCGCCTTCTTCACCACCAACTCAACCTGGAGGTTAACCTTAAGGGTATCCTGTACGAGGACTCCCAAGTCCCGTTGCATCTCAGAACTTTGAATTCTCTCCCCATTTAAATAATAGTCTGCCCGTTTATTTCTTCTGCCAAAGTGCATAAACATGCACTTTCCAACATTGTATTTCATTTGCCACTTCTTTGCCCATTCTTCCAATCTATCCAAGTCTCTCTGCAGACTCTCTGTTTCCTCAGCACTACCTGCCCCTCCACCTATCTTCATATCATCAGCAAACTTAGCCACAAAGCCATCTATTCCATAATCCAGATCATTGATGTACAATGTAAAAAGAAGCGGCCCCAACACGGACCCCTGTGGAAAACCATTGGTAACCGGCAGCCAACCAGAGTAGGATCCCTTTATTCCCACTCTCTGTTTCCTGCCAATCAGCTAATGCTCTATCCACATATGTAACTTTCCCGTAATTCCATGGGCTCTTATCTTGTTAACTAGACTCATGTGCAGCACCTTGTCAAAGGCCTTCTGAAAATCCAAATATACAATATCCACTGCATCTCCCTTGTCTAGCCTCCCTGTAATTTCCTCAAAAAATTGTAATAGGTTTGTCAGGCAGGATTTTCCTTTAAGGAATCCATGCTGAGTTCTGCCTATCTTGTCATATGCCTCCAGGTACTCTGTAACCTCATCCTTTACAATTGACTCCAACAACTTCCCAACCACCGATGTCAAGCTCACAGGTCTATAATTTCCTTTTTGCTTCCTTGCCCCCTTCTTAGGCAGGCTTCATTAAGAAACGGGTCTATTTTCTTTGCATGGGCTGATCTGCCCCACACAGGTGCACAGAGTATTCTGCAGGTGCATAGCAGAGTGCTAGGACAGTTGATCCAAGTGTGTGAGCAATAGCTCCCCATTTCGTGCCTGCTAGTTTTTTCAAGAGAGAATTGAGAGAGCCAACTTTCCCTCTGAGTTTTTGGAAGTGGGTGGCAAATGAGAGCGTCCTATCCAGATTCATGCCCAGGTATATTGGAGTCGGATGGTGTTCGAGCTCCTTTCCACACCAGAAGATCTAGAGTTTTCGAGCTGCTTCTTGATTCCTCAGGTGGAATGCACACACTTGAGTTTTTGATGGATTTCAGTTCAGAGACTATTTTTCATTGCTTCGAGGACTACTGTAAGTTGTACTTCAACTTCCTGGAAGGAGTTAGCTTGTGTTGCAATGCATAGGTCGTCTGCATAGATAACCAGCGTGTGTTAGGAAAGGTTGGTTGGTCGTTTGTGTAAGCGTTAAATAGTAGAGGTGCCAGGTCTGATCCCTGTGGTAGTCCATTCTTTAGTGGACACCACCTACTCTTAATTCCATTCATTTCTACATAAAATCTGTGATTTTCTAGGAGGCTTCTTATGACTTTGACTGTGATTTCATTCTTTAACATTTTAGATAATTTCAGTGGAAGGCCTCTGTGATTCACAGTGTTGTATGCTGCTGTTAAATCAATGAATACTGTCCCTGTAATTTGTCGCATTTCAAAGGCATCCTCAATATACTGTGTTAAGTTCAGGACTTGACCTGAACCCGGCTTGGTCTGGTGTTAGAAGATCTTCGACTAAGGGGGATAGTCTTTTCAGTATGAGTCTCATAGAAATGAATGTTAATCATTGGACGTGGGCAAATCGAACCCACTGGACAGCGGCGGGATGTACGTCCACTCCTTAAGGAAGTATCAAAGTGTCAGGTGGCTTACTCCTGCTCCCAATCCTTCAGCTCTGGGTCTGGACCCCACCTCCACATTTCAGCTTCTAGGGTATCTAGATAAATTTACTTTATACTTTATTGTCGCCAAACAATTGATACTAGAATGTACAATCATCACAGCGATATTTGATTCTGCGTTTCCCGCTCCCTGGAGTACAAATCGATAGTAAATATTAAAAAGTTAAATTATAAATCATAAATAGAAAATAGGAAATTGAAAGTAAGGTAGTGCAAAAAAAAAAACAAGTGGCAGGTCCAGATATTTGGAGGGTACGGCCAGATCCAGATTAGGATCCGTTCAGCAGTCTTATCACAGTTGGAAAGAAGCTGTTTCCAAATCTGGCCTTACGAGTCTTCAAGCTCCTGAGCCTTCTCCCAGAGGGAAGAGGGATGAAAAGTGTGTTGGCTGGGTGGGTTGTGTTCTTGATTATACTGGCAGCACTGCTCCAACTGTGTGCGGCGTAAAGTGAGTCCAAGGACAGAAGATTGGTTTGTGTGATGTGCTGCGCTGTGTTCACGATCTTCTGCAGCTTCTTCTGGTCTTGGACAGGACAACTTCCATACCAGGTGTGACACACCCTAGAAGAATGCTTTCTACGGTGCATCTATAAAAATTACTGAGGGTTTTAGGGGACAGGCCAAATTTCTTTAGCTTTCTCAGGAAGTAAAGGTGCTGGTGGGCCTTCTTGGCAGTGGACTCTGCTTGGTTGGACCAAGTCAGGTCATTTGTGATATTGACCCTGAGGAACTTAAAGCTTTTGACCTGTTCCACTTGCGCACCACCAATGTAAATGGGGTCATGTGGTCCGCTACTCCTTCTGAAGTCAACAACCAATTCCCTTGTCTTGCTGATGTTGAGGGATAGGTTATTGTCTTCGCATCATGACACCAGGTTCTTAATTTCCTCTCCCTACTCAAACTCATCATTACCCGAGATACGGCCTACAATTGTTGTGTCATCAGCAAATGTATATATTGAGTTCGATGGAAACTTGGCTACACAATCACGGGTGTACAGTGAGTACAGCAGGGGGCTGAGTACACAGCCTTAGTGGAACTGTACAACTTTGCTCATGTGCACAGTGAGTCTGCAGGCTGGTGACAGCAATAGGGTAGAAAGTAAAGGAGAATCTGGTTCCGTCTGTTCAAGATGTTGTGGATGCAAACAGTCCTTAAGTACATGAACCTGCGAAGTGTTATTTTGAAACTATTTTCTATTTGTAGCATGAAGTGGTAGGATACTTGGTAGTGTGGAGGAGCAGAGGGATCTTGGGGTACATGTACACAGATCCCTGAAAGTTGCCTCACAGGTGGATAGGGTAGTTAAGAAAGCTTATGGGGTGTTAGCTTTCATAAGTTGAGGGATAGAGTTTAAGAGTCGCGATGTAATGATGCAGCTCTATAAAACTCTGGTTAGGCCACAGTTGGAGTACTGTGTCCAGTTCTGGTCACCTCACTATAGGAAGGATGTGGAAGCATTGGAAAGGGTACAGAGGAGATTTACCAGGATGCTGCCTGGTTTAGAAAGTATGCATTATGATCAGAGATTAAGGGAGCTAGGGCTTTATTCTTTGGAGAGAAGGAGGATGAGAGGAGACATGATAGAGGTGTACAAGATAATAAGAGGAATAGATAGAGTGGATAGCCAGCGCCTCTTCCCCAGGGCACCACTGCTCAATACAAGAGGACATGGCTTTAAGGTGAGGGGTGGGAAGTTCAAGGGGGATATTAGAGGAAGGTTTTTTATTCAGAGAGTGGTTGGTGCGTGGAATGCACTGCCTGAGTCAGTGGTGGAGGCAGATACACTAGTGAAGTTTAAGAGACCACTAGACAGGTATATGGAGGAATCTAAGGTGGGGGCTTATATGGGAGGCAGGGTTTGAGGGTCGGCACAGCATTGTGGGCCGAAGGGCCTGTACTGTGCTGTACTATTCTAAATTCTAAGTAGAGGTCCACTGATCTAGCCCTCAGAAAATTTCAAATCTCAAGGGCTTCTGCTTGGGGAAGACTCTGATTTTATAAAGTCATCCACGAGTGTGTTTATAAAGTCCTTGACAGCCAATAATACATCATGGTGTATTAATTCAGATGCTATGATGAGTCCTTGAACATGGTCCAATCCATTGACTTGAAGCAAAGTCAAGGACAAAGTGCTAACGCCACTAGTTAGCACCTGCATTCGGAGATAAATTTCCACCCATCATGTCAAAAATTGCTGATTCTGTTCACTTTATTTAAGTTGTTAGTTTCTTAGTATCTGTATCATTACTTACTGTCTTTAATTAATTTTTAAATAAAATATTCTCTTTATAACTGCTTTATGATCAGACTATTCCAATACACATTTCTTTAAGCCAATGATATGATAATAATTTTCCTAAAGACAAGTAGATGATAAAATCATAAACATGAGAAATTCAGCAGATGCTGGAAAATCCAAAGCAACACACATACGCACACAATGCCAAAGGAGCTCAGCAGGTCAGGCAGCATCCATGGAAATGAATTTCGGGCTGAGACCCTTCGTCGTGACTGGAAAGGAAGGGTGAAGATCCCAGAATAAAAAGGTGGAGGAAGGGTAGGGGGATAGCTAGAAGGTGACAGATGAAGCCAGATGGAAAGGAAAGACAAAGGGCTGGAGAGGAAAGAATCTGATGGGAAAGGAGAGTGGAGCATTGGAGAAAAGGAAGGAGAAGGGAACCAGGGGGAGGTGAGAGGCAGCTGAGAAGAGGTAAGAGGCCTAAGTGGGGAATAGAAGAAGAGGGGAGGGGGAGTGAAATGTTTTTTTAAATCAGAAGGAGAAATCAATGTTCATGCCATAAGTTTGGAGGTTACCCAGATGGAATATAAGGTGTTGCTCTTCCACCCTGAGGGTGGGCTCATCTTGGCACGAGAGGAGGCCATGGACCAACATGTTGGAATGGAGATGGGAATTGTAATTAAAATATTTGGTCACCAGTAAGTTCCATTTATGGTGGATGGAGCGGAGGTGCTCAACGAAGTGGTTCCTCAATTTACGATGGGTCTCACCAGTGTAGAGGAGGCTGCATCAGGAGCACCAGACACAATAGAAGACCCTACCAGATTCACAGGTAAAGTGTTGCCTCACCTGGTTTGAGGCCCTGAATGGAGGAGAGGGAGGAGATGAATGGACAGGGGTTGTACTTAGGCTGATTGTAGGGATAAGTACCAGATGGGAGGTTACTGGGGAGGTTCAGATGAACAAAAGAATAGCCAAGGGAGTGATCCCTGTTGAAATTGGATAGAAAGGGGGAGGTAAAGATGTATCTGGTGGTCGAATCCCTTTGGAGATGGTGGTAGTTGCGAAGGCTGTGTTGGATATGGCTCTCATGAAGTGGTAGATAAGGGCAAGAGGAACTCTATCACTGTTAAGGCAGAAGGAAGATGGGGTAAGTGTGGATGTTCAGGAAATAGATGAGATGTGGGTGAGGGCAGCATCATTGGTGGAGGAAGGGAAAGTCCATTCCATGAAGAAGGAGGACATCTCTGATGTTCTGCAAGGGAAAGCTTCAACTTGGGAACAGATGCGATGGAGATGAAGGAACTGGGAAAAATGAATAGCACAGGAAATAGGGTGGGAAGAGGAATAGTCAAGATAGCCACGAGAATTAGTAGATTTATAAAAGATGTTGCTTGATGGTTTGTCTCCAGAGATGGAGACAGAGAGATCAAGAAAAGAAAGGGAGGTGACAGAAATGGACTGTGTGAATTTAAGGGCAACGTAGAAGTCGGAGGCAGAATTGATCAAATTGTTGAGCTTAGCATGGGTGCATGAAGCAGCACCAATGTAGTTGTCAATGTAGTAGAGGAACAATTATAGAGCATTACCAGAGAAGGGATGGAACATGGACTGTTCTACATAGCCAACAAAATTGCAGGAATAGCTGGGGATCTTGTGGGTGCCCATGGCTACCCCTCAAATCAGGAGAAAGTGGGAGGAACCAAAGGAAAAATTGTTGCGGGTTCTGCCAGATGAAGGAGGGTGGTGGTGGACGGGAACTGGTTAATAAAGTCACTTGGATGATTGGAAGAAGGTCAAAATAAACAATTTCATTGTGATGGTAAGTGATTTGGCAAGTGAAGATACATCTTCTGATAACTTTTGATGTTACTTGCGATAAAGAGAAATCTTAATGGAATGCTCTTCAGTAATACAATACAGTTACAATTCAGAATAACTCTGCAAAGATTGTTTAGTGATCAGCATCGTTATTTTTCCTGCAGCAATATCCATCTTAATATATTACATTCATTTTATGCCTAATGCAAAAACAGTAAAGGTACATGTAACAGGATCATTTGCAGTAGGAATACAAAAAAAAAGGATACACTAATAGCATCTGATGTCAGATGTGATCGAATATTAAAACATCAATTAGATTGTTAGACTATCTTACTCTTACCGTTTACCTTCAGCCAGTGTATTCTCAATCTGTATACATACTAATGGTCAGTATCTTACATGCAATCTATTTAAAGATGAAGAATGATTTAAATCCATATGCTAAAGAAAAATTCTTTAGTGAATGAATGGAAAGAATGGAGAATGGTTTGTCCAGTATGGAGAGTATTTCATGGGATACTTTAAACCTGCTTTTAATACTAACACAGTATTACAAAAATATTTCAATTACTGTCTTTGAAATTGATGGCTGTTTGCTATTTTTTGTTGCTGATATTGGCCCTTTAAAAGGTGGGTAATTAGATTTCATGTGTATTGTGAAGGTTTAGTTCGGCCTGAGTGACTGGTGCTTCTTGGAGTATAGATGCGCAATTGAATTTCATGGAAAAGGCATTCAAACACATTGCTTGCTATTTGACAAAGCTGATCAGGCATCTAATGAAGGAAGCCATGCACCCAAAAAACCCAGGAAAATTATGACAAATTAGGATGCTTATAGGGTCTAAAAATGATGTACTACACATAATAATTTCTAGACCTGGAAGTGACCTACCGAAAGTGATGTTTGTTGTGAATGCGCCAGAAACAGAAAGTAGCTGAATAGATATTTGTGACCGGCTCATGTCTGGATCAAGAAGAGCAAGGGTCCTGCAGAAATGGACTCTTAGATCTTCTCACATATTCAATCACAGGAGTAGCTCAGCCAAGTGAAGGTGTCGGTCCAAAGCTTTCTGCCTACCAGTGGTGCCCTGGAACCTGTGGAATAGGGGAAAGTTCTGTGAGAGCTGGGGTAAGGTGGGGTCAATTATATTACAAAGCAGAGACACAAAGAGAATGAAGATCCTAGAACCTAGAGTAAAAAGAAATGGCTGGAGATATTCAGCAGGTCAAATGCACCTTCCCCAAACTTGTCTATTTTATCTGATGATCTCAATGTGGCCTTCTCTCATTGGTGAGACTACATGTAGACTAGGTGATCATTTTTCAGAGCACTGTGTCTGGACCATTGTGAGCTTCTAGTGGCATGTCACTTTAGGTCCTATTCAAACCTCCACATTGACTACTCTATCCTTGACCTTCTCCACTGCAGCAGGGAGGCCAAAGACAAACTAGATGAACAGCACCTCACATTTCACGTGGGTAGCTAACACTAGTGTCAACACTGAATTTTCTTTTTTCATGTCATCCTCATTCTCTGAGTACCTTTACCATACTGACCAGTCCACCAAGGTTCTCCCACTCTGTTTTCAGCTTGTTCATTCCCTTTCCTCCCATTACCTAGATTCATTTACCTATCACACCTAAATCCACATGTCTATTATCTACATAGCTACCCACCTTTGTATCTTCTACCTTGGCCTATTCATTGTATCCTATCTGGTTTCACCTGCCCATTATCCTTCCTTTAACAGGCTCTACAAAGACATCCTTTGTCTACACCATTAGCTCTTTCTTCCCTGGCTCGATATTCATGAAATTTTATTTCACTTTTCATGCTTTCACTTATCAGTAACCTAGCTTTGTTTCTACATTCACACCCCCTCCTCAACCTGGTTCAATCTGCTCAGTTTCTTTTTCCTTATCTCTTTCCACCTATCATCTACCAGTCTTTGTCTCTAAAATTCTCCCTCCCACCTCTCTCTGTTCCATCTGGCTCCATTTTCCCATTATCCCTCCCCACACCTAGGGTGTTTTGCCTCTCACTTGCCAGTCCCTATCTCACCCTTCACTCAGAGCTCTTTAAACTAGCTATCTTCACTCTGTACTCTCAGTCCTGATAAGACCATAAGACATAGGTGAAGAATTGGGCCATTCAGCCCATCAAGTCATTGCATCATCAAGTCATTGCTGATTTAATTTCCCTCTCAACCCAATGTTCCTGCCTTCTTCCCCATAATCTTTGACACCCTTATAATCAAGAACCTATCAACCTCTGCTTTAAGTATACCCAATGGCTTGGCCTCCACAGATGTCTGCGGCAATGAATTCCACAGACTCACCGCCCCCTGTCTAAAGAAGTTTCCTCTTGCTCTCTGTTCTAAAAGGACATCTTTCTACACTGAGGCTGCGCCCTCTGGTCCTAGGCTTCCAAAGCTCAAAGATTATTCAACTTTGAGATTCATCTCCTTACAGGCAGCCACAAAACAAAGAAACCCACACAAACTCATAAAAAAGACTGTCAAACACCAATGTGCAGAGAAAAAAAAGACAATTTGTGCAAACAATAAAAGCAAGCAAACAGCATTCAGAACAAAAGTGAGTCCACTGACCCGAAAACTGGAACAGTGCAGCAGGCCACATTCTCAGCCTCAGTTTAGTGCAGAGCTGAGTAAATGATGTCTCCCACTAATGGAAACATTTTCTCCATGTACACTCTATCAAGGCCTTTCAATATTCAATATGCAGCGAGATCTCCCCTCATTCTTATAAACTCCAGCAAGTACATGCTCAAAGTCTCCAAAGACCCCTCACCCTTTAAACTTCCATTCTAGGGTTCATTTCATAAATCTCTTCTGGACCCTCTCCATTTCCAACACATCCTTTCTTAGATATGGGCACAAAACTGCTCACAATATTTTTAATACAGTCAGACCAACGTTCTATGAAACCTCAGCATTGCATCCTTGCTTTTATATTCTAGACCTTATAAAATGAAGACTAACATTGCATTTGCATTTCTTACTACTGGTGCAACTTGCAAGTTAACCTATAGGGAATCCTGCACAAGGATTCCCAAGTTCTTTTGCACCTCTGAATTCTGAATTTGTTTCCCAGTTAGGAACTATTCTACACCTTAATTCCCTCTACCAAAGTGCATGATAATACAATTCCCTATATAGCATTCCATCTTCCATGTCTTTTCACATTCTCCTAATTTTCCAAGTTCTTCTACAGCCTCCCTGCTTCCTCAACACTACCTGCCCCTTCACTTATCCAAGTATCACCACAAACGAGGCCACAAAGCAATAACTGGATTATCCTGATTATTAAGCCATATGGTGAAAAGTAGTGGACCCAACAACAATCCCCACGAAACATCACTATTTACCGGCAGCCAACAAGAATTCCTTTATTCCCACTCTTTACCTTCTTCCAGTCAGACTGTTCCATCCATTTCTAGCATCTTTCCTGCAATGCCATGGGCTCTTATCCTGTTTAGCAGTTTTATGTGCAGCACCTTGTCAAGTAAGCACTATCCATTGACTCTCCTTCGTCTATCCTGCCCATTATTCGCTCAAAGAATTCCAAAAGTTTGTCAGGTAAGATTTCCCCCAAGGAAAATTTTCTGACTTCAGACTGTTTTATCATGTGCCTCCAAGTACACCGAAACCTCATGGTTAATAAGATGATTTGGTAGGTGAATGCATGGCTGAGGCACTGGTGCAGGGGCAGGATTTCATTGGGATCTCTTCTGGGGAAGGTATGACGTGTAGAAAAGGGATAGATTACACCCGAACCCGAGGGGGACCAATATCCTTGCAGGCAGGTTGGCTAGAGTTGTTCAGGTGGATTCAAAATAATTTGACAGGAGATAGGAACCACAGTGATAGTGTAGAAGATGAGGAAGTTGGTTTACAAACAGAGGCACTGTATAGTGAGACTCCTAGCAAGGAGATGCTGATAATAGGGCAAAATTGCATTCAACGGGATGAGTTGCAATGTAACAGGTAGACAAAATTGAAAAAAGTGAATACAGGACTAAACGTGTTATATTTGAATGAGCACACTATGTGGAATAAGGTTGATAACCTTGTAGCACAGTTATAGATTGGCAAGTATGATGTTGCAGACAACACTGAATCATGGCCGAAATCATGGCTATAATAATGGAAGGTTATAGCTGGGAGCTTAATGTCCAAGGATACATATTGTATCAAAAGGATAAGCAGGAAGGCAGAGGTGCTGGTGTGTCTCTGTTGGAAAAAATGAAATTATATCACTTGAAAGATGTGACATAGGGTCAAAAGGTGATGAATCGGTGTGGATAGAGCTCAGGAACTGCAAGGTTAAAAAAAAAACCCTGATGGGAGTTGTATACAGACCTCCAAACAGTAGTAGGGATGTGGTCTACAAGTTACAATGGAAGATAGAAAATGTATCCCAAAAGGGCAATGTTACAATGTTCATGAGGGACTTCAATGTGCGGTAGATTGTTGGTGTGGGATTCCAAAGGGGTGAATTTCTAGAATGTCTACGAGCTGGCTTTTTCGAAAAGCTCATGGTTGAGCCCACGAAGGGATCAACTATTCTGGATTGGGTGTTGCGCAATGAATCAGAATCGATTAAGGATTTTAAAGTAAAAGAACCCTTAAGAAAAAGTGACCATAATACAATCAAATTCACCCCGAAATTTGAGAAGGAGAAACTAAGTCATATGTATCAGTATTACAGTGGAGTAAAGGAATTTACAGAAGCAGGAGAGAGGATTTGGCCAGAATTGATTGGAAAAGAACACTGGCAGGGATGATGGCAGAACATCAAGGGCTGGAATTTCTGGGAGCAATTTGGAAGGCACAAGATATTTACATCCCAAAGAAGAAGTATTCTAAAGACAAGTTGACACAACCATGGCTAACAAGGGAAGTCAAAGCTAATATAAAAGCCAAAGAGAGGGCAAAAATAGAGCAAAGATTAGTGGGAAGTTAAAGGATTGGGATAGTTAGAGGATTTTAATAACCAACAGAAGACAACTAAAGAAGTCATTAAGAATATAAAGATGGAATACAAAAGTAAGCTAGCTAATAATATTAAAGAGGATACCAAAAGTTTCTTCAGATACATAAAATGTGAAACACAAACAAGAGTAGATATCAGACCACTGGAAAACAATGCTGGAGAGGTAGTAATGGGGGACAAGGAAAAGGCGGATGAACTGAATAAGTATTTTGCATCAGTCTTCACTATGGAAGATACTAGCAGTATGTTGGAAATTCCAGGTGTCAGGGGTCATGAAATGTGTGGTTACCATTACTAAGGAGAAGGTTCTTGGGAAACTGTAAGGTCTGAACGTAGGTAAGTCACCTGGACCAGATGGTGTACACCTCAGGGTTCTGAAAGCAGTGACTGAAGGGATTATGGAGGCATTGGTAATGATCTTTCAAGAATCATTAGATTCCAGAAGATTGGAAAATTGCTCTGTTCAAGAAGGGAGAGAGGCAGAAGGAAGGAAACTATAGGCCAGTTGGTCTGATCTCAGTGGTAAGGAAGATGTTGGAGTTGATGATTCAGGATGTGGTTTTGGGTACTTTGACGCACATGATAAAATAGGCCGTAGTCAGCATGGTTTAATCAAGGTAAAATGTCTAATAAATTTGTTGGAACTCTTTGAAGAAAGAAGAAGTACGATAGACAAAGGAAAATTGGTTGATGTTGTGCATTTGGATTTTCAGAATGCCTTTGACAAGGTGGCACACACACATGAGGCTGTTTAACAAGCTACTAGCCCATGGTATTACAGGAAAGATTCTAGCATGAACAAAGACCCCAGACAGTTTGTTTTGGCAGCAATATCTCTAGCTACATCATGCTGACCCCCACCGCTCCCCCTCCCACTCACAGGGCTGCATGCTCAGCACTCTGCTGTTTGTATTGCTGACACATGATTGTATTGTTGGATCCTTGTCTAACTATATAATTAAGTTTGCTGATAACACAACAGTGGTTGGCCTCATCAGCAACAATGATGAGTCAGCATACAGAAACAGGGTAGAGTGGCCTGTGGACTGGTACAATCACAACAATTTGAAACTCAACGTGGACAAGACTAAAGAGATGACTATGGACCTCTGGAAGTTGCAGGTTTACCACTCCCTACTGCACATCGACAGCTCCTCTATGGAGAGGGTTATAAGCACCATGTTTCCTGGACTGCACATCACGGTGGATCTCAAATAGTTTCTTAGCACCACTTCTTTAGTCAAGAAAGCACAAGAGTGCTTCCACTTCCTGAGGAGATTGAGGTGAGTGAGGTTCCCCACACCCATTCCAACTATATTCCACTGCAGTACCATTGAAAGTGTGCTGACCAGCTGATTCACTGTTTGGTATGGGATTTGTAAGGCATCCGACTGCAAGACCATGCAATGCATTGTAGCATAGATCCTTCTAAGTTGTGCGCGTGTGCGCGCACACACACGTTTTTCAACCAGCGCATAAAGGAAATTAATATGCGCACAAAAGGTTAGTTACCTAAAATACCGTAGTAGTTAATAATTATACTTATTGAAAATAATCTTATAGCTAACTGTTTCTGTTAACTAGTTAGTCGGTTTTTCAAATACCACAATGCATGTCACTAATTTACGTCACCTCGCCTATCCTGTTCCGGTTTGTACAACTGCATCTCGACGGCTGTCATGTTTGGCAGACAGTGTTCATATCGTAAAGTTTACAAAGATCTGTTTCAAATCCTGTATGTAGCTTACTCAGTTTTTATTGGAAAAAATATTGATTCACTAAAACAACAGGAATTCTGCAGATGCTGGAAATTCAAGCAACACACATCAAAGTTGCTGGTGAACGCAGCCGGCCAGGCAGCATCTGTAGGAAGAGGTGCAGTTGACGTTTCAGGCCGAGACCCTTCGTCAGGACTAACTGAAGGAAGAGTGAGTAAGGGATTTGAAAGTTGGAGGGGGAGGGGGAGATCCAAAATGATAGGAGAAGACAGGAGGGGGAGGGATAGAGCCAAGAGCTGGACAGGTGATAGGCAAAAGGGGATACGAGAGGATCATGGGACAGGAGGTCCGGGAAGAAGGATGGGGGGGGGGGGAACCCAGAGGATGGGCAAGAGGTATATTCAGAGGGACAGAGGGAGAAAAAGGAGAGTGAGAGAAAGAATGTGTGCATAAAAATAAGTAACAGATTGGGTACGAGGGGGAGGTGGGGTTAGAGAAGTTGATGTTCATGCCATCAGGTTGGAGGCTACCCAGACAGAATATAAGGTGTTGTTCCTCCAACCTGAGTGTGGCTTCATCTTTACAGTAGAGGAGGCCGTGGATAGACATGTCAGAATGGGAATGGGATGTGGAATTAAAATGTGTGGCCACTGGGAGATCCTGCTTTCTCTGGCGGACAGAGCGTAGATGTTCAGCAAAGCGGTCTCCCAGTCTGCGCCGGGTCTCGCCGATATATAAAAGGCCACATCGGGAGCACCGGACGCAGCATATCACCCCAGTCGACTCCCAGGGGAAGTGTTGCCTCACCTGGAAGGACTGTTTGGGGCCCTGAATGGTGGTGAGGGAGGAAGTGTAAGGGCATGTGTAGCACTTGTTCCGCTTACACGGATAAGTGCCAGGAGGGAGATCAGTGGGGAGGGATGGGGGGGACGAATGGACAAGGGAGTTGAGTAGGGAGTGATCCCTGAGGAATGCAGAGGTGGGGGGGAGGGAAAGATGTGCTTAGTGGTGGGATCCCGTTGGAGGTGGTGGAAGTTACGGAGAATAATATGTTGGACCCGGAGGCTGGTGGGGTGGTAGGTGAGGACCAGGGGAACCCTATTCCTAGTGGGGTGGCGGGAGGATGGAGTGAGAGCAGATGTATGTGAAATGGGGGAGATGCGTTTAAGAGCAGAGTTGATAGTGGAGGAAGGGAAGCCCCTTTCTTTAAAAAAGGAAGACATCTCCCTCATCCTAGAATGAAAAGCCTCATCCTGAGAGCAGATGCGGCGGAGACGGAGGAATTGCGAGAAGGGGATGGCGTTTTTGCAAGAGACAGAGTGAGAAGAGGAATAGTCCAGATAGCTGTGAGAGTCAATAGGCTTATAGTAGACATCAGTGGATAAGCTGTCTCCAGAGACAGAGACAGAAAGATCTAGAAAAGGGAGGAAGGCGTCGGAAATGGACCAGGTAAACTTGAGGGCAGGGTGAAAGTTGGAGGCAAAGTTAATAAAGTCAACGAGTTCTGCATGCGTGCAGGAAGCAGCGCCAATGCAGTCGTCGATGTAGCGAAGGAAAAGTGGGGGACAGATACCAGAATAGGCGTGGAACATAGATTGTTCCACAAACCCAACAAAAAGGCAGGCATAGCTAGGACCCATACGGGTGCCCATAGCTACACCTTTAGTTTGGAGGAAGTGGGAGGAGCCAAAGGAGAAATTATTAAGAGTAAGGACTAATTCCGCTAGACGGAGCAGAGTGATGGTAGAGGGGAACTGATTAGGTCTGGAATCCAAAAAGAAGCGTAGAGCTTTGAGAACTTCCTGATGGGGGATGGAAGTATATAAGGACTGGACATCCATGGTGAAAATAAAGCGGTGGGGGCCAGGGAACTTAAAATCATCGAAAAGTTTAAGAACGTGAGAAGTGTCACGAATATAGGTCGGAAGGGATTGAACAAGGGGTGATAAAACCGTGTCGAGGTATGCAGAAACGAGTTCGGTGGGGCAGGAGCAAGCTGAGACAATAGGTTGGCCAGGACAGGCAGGTTTGTGGATCTTGGGTAGGAGGTAGAAACGGGAAGTGCGGGGTATGGGATCTATAAGGTTGGTAGCAGTGGATGGG
The DNA here is from genome assembly GCF_030028105.1 of Mobula birostris. Classification (NCBI taxonomy): domain Eukaryota; kingdom Metazoa; phylum Chordata; class Chondrichthyes; order Myliobatiformes; family Myliobatidae; genus Mobula; species Mobula birostris. The sequence continues at coordinate 144,643,947 of NC_092372.1, read as the reverse complement.
AGATCCCCTGAGCGGATAAAGTCGGTGATGGTGTGGGAGACAATGGCCTGGTGCTCCTTAGTGGGGTCACGATCGAGGGGTAAATAAGAGGAGGTATCCGCGAGTTGTCGCTGTGCCTCGGCAAGGTAGAGATCAGTACGCCAGACTACAACAGCACCCCCCTTATCGGCGGGTTTAATAATAAGGTTAGGATTAGTGCGGAGGGAGTGGAGAGCAGAGTGTTCCGAAGGAGTGAGGTTGGAATGGGGACAAGGTGCGGTGAATTCGAGACGGTTGATGTCCCGTCGACAATTAACGATAAAGAGATCCAGAGCAGGCAGAAGACCAGAGCGGGGTGTCCATGAAGAAGAGGAGGGTTGAAGACGGGAGAAGGGGTCATCGGTGGGGGTGGAAAAGCCCTTGTTGAAGAAGTAGGCTCGGAGATGGAGACGGTGGAAGAAAAGTTCCGCATCATGGCAAACATGGAACTCACTGAGGTGTGGGCGAAGGGGGACAAACGTGAGGCCTTTACTGAGAACAGAGAGTTCTGCCTCCGACAGTTGAAGGTCGGAGGGGATGGTAAAGACCCGGCATGGATGAGAGCTGGGATCAGAGGGGGGAGGGGGGAGGCTGGGGGTGTCAATGGAGAGGGGAGGGTTGGGGTGAGAGGAAGATGGAGCCTCTGAGTACCCAGGAGCTGACGATGGGATCTGAAGGAGACGGGATTGCAGAGTATTGGTGGGGGAAGGGGAGATGGGAGTCACAACAGCAGCACATAAAGACCCGGCCTGGAGTTCAAGGTTGGAGTTGCAGTTGGTGGTTGCGCAATCGCTGTGAAGGTGGCATGGTCGTTGATTCACTATGTTGAATTCAAAAGAAGTGAAGGGCGTGAAGCGCAAAAGAACTGCAAATTTGTTTAAAGTTGAATAGCTTAACA